>NC_138509.1:93146351-93291588 GCF_964252035.2 Podarcis erhardii | reverse complement strand
ATACCAGTGCAAACAGAATCCTCTCTCTCGACTCCCGCTGTGCATTCCTAGGGCAGCTCCATATGGTTGGAATATTCTCTAATCGCCAGCAAATGTCAATGACATGTCACCCAGCTAAAGCTCGCAACCAAAGAGGAAGAGATCACTTTGGGCACTCAGAGAGCTTGAAAAGTGCCAGCCAAAAAGGATGTCATAGATTTGGCGCTTGGTCATTCCCATTGTCAACACCTCAGCCTCTGTCGGTTGCTTTCTGTGATGGTTGACAACTCCCAGGAAGTAGGAATGCCTGCTTAAAAATCTCTCCGCTGCAGCAGTTCATGCTTTGCTTTGTTCCTCAGTGTACGGGTTCTCCTTTCTTATTTATTTGTTTGTTTGTTTGCTTGTTTATTGAATTTATATCCTGCCTTTCCTCCCAATGGTGTCCAGGGCAGCAAACAAGAGATACAAACAATAAAAGCATTTTAAAAACAATAAACCACTGCATGCTTCTTATCCAGCGGTGTCTGGGGGCCATTAGGACTTGTAGGGTAGAAGGCAGAGAGACCCACAGAAGATAGCGCCAGGCCTAATGATAGGTGGAGCCACACAATTCTAATTTTGTCCTCATTCTCTTCCCCATTGAGGGCTCATTCACAATTCCTTTGCTTCATATTTCTTGGCAAAGGTCCAGGCTTTCCAGGTGTCCAAGCACTTTTATTTTTGGCCTGGTGCTTTCCCCTGAAAACCCGCTCTTTACCACTGAATCAGAGCAGAACCTCATCCATGGAAACCCAATTTCTGTTTGTTCTGATTCAGCGTCAGAAAGAGGGTTTCCCTGGAGAAAGCAGTGGGGCAAAGATAATAGTGGACACGAACCGGGAAAATTCAGACCTGTCACCTGTGCCTAGAAAGCATTAGGCAAAGGTTAAGTGTGGATCAGCCCTGAGTTCTACAAGGGCAATGCCGACATTAAGGAGGAGAAAGTGAGAAAGCAACTCCTTGCTTCGGTTGAAAGTAAGAAGGCAGGAAGATGGCGGCTGGCTGAAGGTGGACTGAGCTTAGTGGGATGGGGTGGGTGGGGATTCAGAAGAGGACCTTTTCTTCGGCAGCACCAAGTTGTGGAACTCCCCCCCCAGATGTTCTTGCATCTTCATGATACAGCAAGGTTTCCCAAACTGTTTTTGGACTACAGTGCCCATCATCTCTGACACTGGTGCTGCTAGCTAGGGGTGATGGGAGTTGTAGTCCGAAACCAACTGACACCCAAGTTTGGGAACCCAGTAATACACAGCTTCTGGCAAAGACTCACCTCTTTACCTTGGTTTTTGGCATTTGCAAAACCCCAACATTCCTCAGATGGAAATACGGACAACCTGTTCTACATCAGTGTCTATTCTCCCCCAGTGCGCCTCCTCCTCAGAGGCTGGGGCAGAGATGCAGAAAACAGCAGCCAAATGAAGCAAGCAAAGGCAAGTGACCATAATGGTTGCTCATCAGTGCCTGGCACCCCTTGCAGACATGGCAGGGGCCTCCTGGGCAGGCCCCACCCCCTGCGGTCCCCCACCCACTGACCAAGGAGCAGGGAAACAATGGGAAACTTTCTTAGGGGCGTTCAAGTGACTCGGATCTTGTTTTCATAAAAGCAGGAAGTGGCGCCATATTGAGAGGGAGGGGAGGGAGAAATAGATTTAAGAAATGTGTTAGAGGGATGCACAAATCTGAACTACCAGTAACATGTTGAAATGCTGTACTGAACAGAAGGTCCCTTGGAAATGGGGACTCTGCATGAGAAGCCACGCTGGCTTAAGGTTTTTCATGATGAGCCCGGTATTTGGGGAGCAGTTGGAAGGTATGCATTTGAGGTGTAGGACCCTTTTTGCAATTGTTAGTTGTTTCAAACTGTTTTTAATGTTGAGTTTTGACATTGCAATCTGCCCTGGGGCCTTACTTTGCAGGACGGGTAAATATCACCACCATCATCTTCATTATACAGCCTTTCATCACAAGTTCTCAGGACAGTTGCTGTTGTTTATTATAATCATTTGTCCTAACACACCAGGCTCTACAGGTAACCATATTCTCTTAGGGGGTTGCCCTATAGATCAGGTTTTCTTGTAATACTAAATATTACACAGGGCATACATCTCTGCGACCTCGAGATATATCTGTGGCTGTGAAAGATCTAAATCCAACAGGAATGGAAGGGGAGAGAGTCTGAACTGGCTAAAAAATATTAAATAAAATATATTTTTTTTAAAAAAATAAGCATGTTTCTAAGAAGGATGGAAGTTTCAAAGTAGGTCTAGATAGACCCAGAGAGTGGAGAGATGAGGATTTGATTAGAGGCGGGGCGTTGCAGTGAGATATTTGCCTAAGGAATCATAAGGGACTTCGTACAAAGGTTAGTGCCTTTTTAGTGAGATACTAACTTTCATGCAATGAGAGCCAGATGTGGGAATACTCATTGGAACATGATGCTGGGGGAAGAGTGTGCAAGCTTTCTGCATTATGTTGAGGTACAAATCAATGAAAATATGCTGCTCTAGACACTGGTTGATTCACTGTTCCGATGCTTGTTGAAGCGTTCTCAACAGAAATGACAAACAGGCCAACATTTACAGAAGGCCGCCCCCCGCGAATAAGGAGCCCCATCAACTACCCCAAATGAATAAAAAGCACCAGAATGATCTTATCATGTGCCAAATTGCTAAAAGCTAAGGAATAGAAAGCAACCTAATCACCTACCCAAAGACATTGGTTCAATAAGATGCAGGAGATTTTGATAGTGGAGAAACCGGCTCATCAGTTAAGAATATAGCAAGGAGAGAGGCGAAACCTGAAGGTTTTCTGACAGTGTGGCATCCCTTTTTTAAAGCACGCAGATGGCGACAATCCCCCAACTAAGGAACCAATCAAATTTAAAGCAGTGTGTTAATTATTAAGATATTGGAGATCCCCTGCAGTGCGTCGAGTAAAAATGTCCCTTTCTTTTCACATCCATTCTGACAGACTTTGCCAGTGTGCTAGCTGAGGTTGATGGGAGTTCTTTTTTTATTTCTTATTTATATTTCTTACATTCAGTGGTTACTCTTTTTTTTTACAAAAAGAATTGCAAAGTGACTTAATACAAATATTAAAACTGAATATAAAGACCAAAGCAAGACGAAAATTTGAAAACACAGCAATGGCGTATATAAAAAGGAAAGGCAAACACTATCCAGCCCAGTAAAAAAAAATGTCAAGGAAGAGGTCACAGGTATACCCTGAATCTTCCAGATTAAGGTGTCCAAAGTCTGGATAAAAAGAAACGTTTTTGCCTGGTGCCTAAATATAGATAGTGATGGCAGCAGGCATGCCTCCCTGGGGAGAGCACGCCATAAGCAGGGAGCCACCACTGAGAAGGCCTATAGTTACTTGTCTATAGTTACTTGTCGTCCAAAACATCTGAGGAGCTCCACTTTGGGGAAGTCCGGCTTATGGAAATCCAGCAAATCAGAGTCAGAGCGCATAAACTCTGAAAGAAACAAGAGGTTCTTCTCTCAACCTTCTTCAAGGCCTTTGCTTCATAGGAAGTCAGACATATTATTCCTGGAAGAACCAGAGCGATGAGCTGACACCTTTAAAACTGTAGAAACAGCCTTATGTGGTGCCTACCTTTCGTGGAAACTTCTATCACTGAGGAGGCAACTGAAGTGAGCAGGAAAGATGGGCAATATAGATGCCTCTCACTTAATTGGAAAAGCTGCAATGTTGCTGGAGGCAGTATGTCCAAAATCAGGTTTAAAAACCAACCAGGGAAATACCTCTGCCTCTCCCTGCAAAACAAACGACCCCTCCCTTCCCAAAAGAGAACCAAGAACCGGAGAGTTGGAGTGCAAACATGACCACTTTGTGTAATTCCTCTGCACACTCCCTCCCCCTCCCCCCCCCCAAAGATGGCATCTGCTAGCAATCAGGCCACCTTAAGAGAGCCTTGGTAGATTAGACTCAGGTTTCTGCTCATCAGGATTTCCGAAAAATAGGGGGACACTTGAACCTTTCGGGAGGTGATGAAAAGCCAGCCGTGGGGATGGGGCAGGCGAGTGGCGGAGGGGAGCAGGCAAGGAGCAAACAGAAGCAGAACACACCGAGACAACAAAACTTCCCCATCTCTGATCCCCTTTCAGATTTCAAGTACTTCCCCAGCTAAACCTTGTTCCCAAAGTTGAGTAGGGCAGGCTCTGGATGGAGGATAGAGAGATGTGGGGGGGGGGGAAGTAGTCTAGGCAAAATTTGCATGTATTGCTCCACCCACTTTTGCCTTTGGCTCCACCCTCCAGTGGTTGCCTGAAGGTAGCCTAGAAAGGTATGAAAATAAAGTTCCCTGCCCCTGATTTCAAACCTTTCTGGCCATTTGACTTCCCACCACCTGTTACCCACTACAAGGGATGAATGGAGAAATGTGACTCAGTTTCTTGCTGTTTCCACCGGCTCCTGATGTGCCAGATCCACTAACCTCTCTTAAGAACTCTTAAGCTGGAAAGTTCTCAGTTTGAACCTCACCTGCCCTGAGCCCATGCATCTAACAAAAAATGGCGATTGCAGAGCCTAGGGAGACCTTGTCCTTGTGACCTTTAGCAGCTCATGCATTGGGGTCACTCTTTCTGAAAGAGCAGATTTAATTGCCGCTGTCTAGTAATGCCCTCATCTGCTTCGTTTTCTGTTTTTAGATCTGATGCAAAACTCTTCTCTGCACCACTGGCAACTAATGAATGCCTTCCCCGGGCAGGGCTGCCAGCTCCACGGAGGCCATCTCACACTGGGACTCTGCGAGGGCAGAGAAAACGTGGACAAAATCCTTTTTGCTGAGCGTAGAAGGCATTAGGAGAGAAAGCTCGGCTTTGGCCCAGGGAAACTGCAGCTTCAGCGAAAGCATCCCCTTATTCATCTCTCTCCAGTTGTGGCACAGGAAACAATTTCTGTGCATCAAACAGAAAAGCACAGGACCGTTCAGGAAGCTTCTGGGAAGGCTTTTCGCTCGCTGGGGAGTATCTGCCTTGCCAGCAGAATTGCACGCCGGATGTGGGGAGAGAGCCAGCCCTTTCTCTCTCTATCCCTGGGGCTGCTGTCAGGATCAAAGCTGGTTTCCCTGCCGAGCCTTGCTCTACTCCCAGGAGGGAGCTGTTTACCTGCAACTGGACCCATTGCTCCAGCGACTGTTTAGATGCTGATAAGTTTTGCAAACTGCACACCCCTCCCTGTGCAAACCAAAGTTCTAGCAGCATCTTTCTCTCCTCCATTGAATTTGCCATTCAGAGAAGGTGGCAAAGGTGTACAGAAGGATTGGAAGCAGAAAACGGCAATGTGACCCAGAAGCTCAGAGTTCAGTTCCCAAGTAGCAATTAGCCAGTTGCCAGCCCTTAGCTGTCTGGATTAGGGCTTGAAGGTCCCCTGTTCTTTGATCACAGTACTGAGAATTCATTCAGAGGTCTCCTTCTTCTTTGGCGATCGCTTGTAGCCAAGTAAGATGGTCTTCCATCAACATGGTCTTAACAGTGAGTCTGTAAGTGACTGTGGAGGCCAATTCTGTTTTTTTTTTAAAAAAAATATTTATTAAGGTTTTTTTAGATATAAAATGCACACATAAAACAATCTTGCTTCTATCACAACAAATTCTTCGCTTCTTTGGACTCCCTCACGTCCCCCTCTCCCATTTACGTCGTTAAAAAATTTTTTTCCAAACAAATTATCAACTTGTTTACAGTCACATGTCCACACATTCAAATATAATCTAGCACTTTTTCCAATAAAATTTTTATATTTTCTTTAATCTCACTTAGCATCAAATTTAAATCTAGTTTAGTGGTGGCCAATTTTTTATAATCTAGCATCCTTCTTAACATTCAAACAAATTACAATGTTTTTGTAGATACATCTTGAATTTCTCCCAGTCTTCCTCCATCTTTTCTTCTCCCAGATCTCGGATTCTGCCAGTCATCTCGGCCAGTTGCATATAGTCCATCAGCTGCATCTGCCACTCTTCCAGTGTGGGTAAATCTTGAGTTTTCCAATTTTTTGCGATGAGAATCCTTGCTGCCGTTGTTGCATACATGAAAAATGTTCGATCCTTCTTTAACACCCTCTGGCCGACAATACCCAGAAGGAAGGCCTCTGGTTTCTTAGTGAAGGTATACTTAAATACCTTTTTCAACTCATTATATATCATTTCCCAGAAGGCCTTCACCTTAGGGCATGTCCACCAGAGGTGAAAGAATGTTCCTTCATTTTCTTTACATTTCCAACATTTATTGTCAGACGAATGGTATATTTTGGCAAGTTTAACTGGGGTCATGTACCATCTATATATCATTTTCATTACATTTTCCTTCAGAGCATTACATGCAGTGAAGTTCAGCCCAGTGGTCCACAACCTTTCCCAGTCCTCAAACATAATGTTATGCCCAATGTCCTGTGCCCATTTTATCATAGCCGATTTAACCATTTCGTCTTGTGCATTCCATTTTAGCAGCAAGTTATACATTCTAGATAGTACCTTGGTCTTTGGTTCTAACAATTCTGTTTCTAACTTCGATTTCTCCACCTGGAACCCTAACTTTTTGTCATTTTTAAAAACTTCTTTAATCTGAGCATAATGTAACCAGTCTCGCACCTTGTCCTTCATTTTCTCCAAACTCTGCAATTTCCAATTGTCTCCATCTTTTTCTAATATTTCCCAATATTTTGGCCATTTGGCCTCCATATTGGGTCTTTTTCGGGCCTTAGCCTCCAGAGGTGAAAGCCACCTTGGAGTTTTATTTTCCAATAAGTCTTTATATTTTGTCCAGACATTAAACACTGCTTTCCTGACAATATGGTTCTTAAAGGCCTTATTGATCTTAACTTTGTCATACCATAAGTATGCATGCCAACCAAAAGCATTGTTAAAACCTTCCAAATCCAGCACGTCAGTGTCTTCAAGAAGTAGCCAATCTTTTAGCCAGCAAAAAGCTGCGGCTTCATAGTACAACTTTAAGAGGCCAATTCTGGATCCACGTGTCCTTCCAGTGGGGACATAGGTTTTCAGATGGAAGTTGATCACGGTGAAGGTTTGCCACATGTGCCTTCCTCTTAGCACATTTCTTCCTTTCATCCTGAGTTTGAGCGTCTTCAAAGTCCAATACACTTTTGGTAAAGGCTGTTCTCCAATTGGAGCACTCGCAGGCCAGTGTTTCCCAGTTGTCGGTGTTTATACTACATTTTTCTACATTTGCCTTGAGAGAGACTTTAAACCTCTTTTTGTTGACCACCAGCATTATGCTTTCCATTTTTAAGTTCAGAATAGAGTAGTTGTTTTGGATGGCATCCAAATAACATGACCAGTACAACAAAGTTGATGTTGAAGAATCATTGTATTGACATTTGTGATCTTTGCTTCTTCCAGTATTCTGTATTCTGCTCTGGTCAGACCTCACCTGGAGTACTGTGTCCAGTTCTGGGCACCACAGTTCTAGAAGGTCACTGACAAACTGGAACGGGTCCAGAGGAGGGCAACCAAAATGGTCAAAGGCCTGGAAACGATGCCTTATGAAGAACGGCTAAGGGAGCTGGGCATGTTTAGCCTGGAGAAGAGGAGGTTAAGGGGTGATATGATAGCCATGTTCAAATATATAAAAGGATGTCACATAGAGGAGGGAGAAAGGTTGTTTTATGCTGCTCCAGAGAAGCGGACACGGTGGCTGGAATGTGGTTTGTTTGGTTGTTGTTGTTGTTTTGCTTTTGTTGTTTTTAAGGGATGGCATCCAATTTCGTTGCACTTGTGCAATGTTGCACTTGTGTAATGACAATAAAGAATCTATCTATAATGGTTCCAAACTACAAGAAAAAAGATTCCACCTAAACATTAGGAAGAACTTCCTGACAGTAAGAGCTGTTCGACAGTGGAATTTGCTGCCAAGGGGTGTGGTGGAGTCTCCTTCTTTGGAGGTCTTTAAGCAGCGGCTTGACAACCATATGTCAGGAGTGCTCTGATGGTGTTTCCTGCTTGGCAGGGGGTTGGACTCGATGGCCCTTGTGGTCTCTTCCAACTCTATGATTTTATGATTCTATGATTCAGTACATTGGCATTAGTTCACCTGTCTTCCCAAGCAATATGTAAAACTTTTCAGAGACACCATTGATGGAATCTTTCAAGGAGTTGGAGATGGTGTTTATAAGTGATCCATGTTTCACATGCATACACTAAGGTTACACTAAGGTTGGTAGTACCATAGCTTTGTAAACAAGAATTTTGGTTTCCCTGCAAATGTCACGGTCTCAAACACTCTGCACTTCAATTGGGAGAAAGCTGTACTCGTAGAGCTCAGGCGATGCTGGATTTTGGCATCAATGTCCGCCCATGTGGAAAGTAGGCCCATGTGCCTAGGTAGGAGAAGTAATCAACATTTTCCAATGTTACACCACTGAGTTGGATTTGTGGCGCTGCAGAGGGGTTGTTTTGTGCTTGTTGGTGGAGCACTTTGGTTTTTGGGGTGTTGAGCGATAGGCCAAGCTTTTCGTAAGCTTCTGTGAATATATTTAGGATGGCTTGGAGGTCATCCACTGAGTGTGCACACACTATGTTGTCATCAGCATACTGAAGCTATATAATGGAAGTTATGGTAGCCTTACTCTCTGATTTCAGCCTGCTCAGATTAAAGAGCTTCCCATCTGTTCGATATATGATTTCTACTCTGGTGAGGAGTTTCCCTTCAACAAAGTGTAGGATCATGAACCTCACAGTCCTTCCAGCTTGACAGTTCTATGGTTCTAGGATACTGTGAAATAGGTGTGGTGCAGTGGTTGGAACGTCAGACTAGGACCTGAGAGAACAGGGTTCAAATCCCCACTCGGCCATGAAGTTCACTGGGTGACCTTGGGCAGCCAGTCACTGCCTCTCAACCTACTCTACCTCACAGGGCTGTTGTGGGGGATTATATTTGGAAGAGAAGCACCATGTATGCCACCTTGACCTCCTGGGAGAAAGAGCTGAGATAATAAAATAATAAAGAGGTGAGATAAAACTAAAAAATAAAATAAAATATACTACCCTTCAGCCAAGGATTCCAGAGTGGGAAGCAGCATTTTAAAATCTCAATAAACAATATAAAAAAGCAAAGGAAACCAATCATGCATCATCATCAAGTGTCAAGTCAAATGGCAGTAGTGAGAAAATAAAAATGCAGCCAGTAGAAACAAACTGCAGGGCCTTTTCTGCCCCCCTCCAATGGCCTGGACAAAGAGGTGCTTCTTTACCTGCCTTTGGCACACATACACATTTTTCTGCAAGCCGTTTCCCTTACTGTAATGCATTTTTGTATGTCATTTACATTAATACAAATCATTTTTATAGACACTTCCTTCTAATACATGAATTTTCTACACTCCCCCCCCCTCGGGAAAACTGCACCTCAAAATTCAGAGAAGTGTGGATTTCGAAGGACCGCTGTATTTCAGCCTGTGTATTGTTCCAGCAAGCGCAGGTTAGGTTTGTGCTAAAATGTGGATGGAACCGCCTTTCTCCCCCATCCCTACTAGAGGCCTGTGGTCATTTCATAGCATCTCTGAGTAATTAAGCAAGGAGAGCAGGAGTGGGATCAAGCAGGCCCATAGTCATTGCACTGGATCTGACCCATCAGGTACACCTGCCCCACCTCTACCTTACCATTAGGGACACCTGCCTATGGCCAGGGCTGTCTTTAGCATATGCTGAGCTGGGGTGCAAAAAACTGTCCATCGCCCACATTTTTTGGGGGGGGGGACAAGCCAAAGTTGTTGAGCTTTTGAGCTTTTTTGGGGGGGGCACACAACTCTCCCATGCCGCTGTGGGTGGAGGGAGGAGAGCAATCCTCGCAGAGGTTTGGGAGAGAAGCTGCCAAAACACACTGAGACAACAAAACTTCCCCATCTCTGATCCCCTTTCTCAACGGCCCACCAATCCCAGGCATGCAGGAGGGCAGAGCCGGCCAGCTGCCTCAGCACCCACAGCAGAAAAGCCTGCTCCGCTTAGCAGCGGCTGTCAGCTAGCCTGGCTCTTCAATCCCCGGGCTCCAAATCTCAGCCCCGGACTCTGGGCCTGGCGCCCCTGAGAACCTGGCACCCGGGTGCCCCACACCCCTAGCGCCTATGGGTAATCCGGCCCTGCCTGCTCTAGGCAGGTAGGCTCAAACTGCAACCATGACATTGCTATGCATGGGCGTGAGTTGTAAGTGGATGCTGTCTCCACCAGGACATGCAAGGATGGCCAAGGGCAGGTGAGCATTCACCCTCCCCCATGCGATGAGCCAGGTTAGGGGAGAAGCCTTGCCTGATCCAGCCCGCTGCTGGTACTATGGCAATGTCAGTCTCCTTCAAACAGCAGGTGGGGAACAATTTCAGTCGGAGGCAGAGATCCGGGAGACAGATACAGAGGACTTGAAGTCTGCATTTGGCTCCTGGACCAGAGTTTCCCCACCCTGATCTAAAGACGTGTGTGTATATATATAATGTTTCTGCACATATCATACCTTCCAAAAACCTGCTGATCAAAATCCAGACACTCGTTATTTGGTCCCAAGCTCTCACGGGTGCTAACTGACTCACGCGAGAGTGCGAGGCCACAAAATGAGTGTCTTTTGGCCCAAACAAAAGGATGAGTGTCTTTTGGTCCAGCGCTGTGGCGCAAGCCAGCTGACTCATGCCCCAAACTGGGACATTGCAGAATCCAATCAATTCCGCGATGTCCCGCTCAAATCAGGACGGTTGAGGGGTATGCCATAGCCTAGATGAATAATGTCAATGGATGCTTTAGCTGAGATTCCTGCATTGCAGGGGGTTGGACTAGATGACCCTTGGTTCCCTTCCAGCTCTAAGATTCTATGATCCTATGAAATGCAGCCTGCAGCTCAGTGTGGCTTCAGCTACCTACTGGAAGAACAGGGGTTTTTTGGATAACAGAGGGATGGGCAATTACTGGCTGTTCTAGAAATATCTGTTAACGCACCAGGCAGTTACAGGCACAAAAAGTAACTCTGACCTCAATAAACCACTGTCAGTATTGACCAGGTCTTGAACCAAGGAGCTTTGATACCTCTTTGAGCCCATAACATGGAAGCAAAAGGAAGAGTATGCTTCCAGAGCCCACAAAATTCTTCTCCCAAATATACTACCATTGGTTGCTCTCCTCTTGCCTATAATTGTTTCCAGGTCAGGTACGGATCTTTCCTTGATTAACAGCCAGGCTCTGGTCTAGGGATCAATCTATTTCTGCTCCACATCAATTTGCATGTGTTTACTCATCCGTCTATTCTTCCCAGTTTCTCATTAAGCTGCCATTTCCCCCACTTTAGAAAAGCCCTTATGAAAATTCATATTTAAATATATGCATGAATATGCATGCTATCACAAAATATGTATTTAAATATGTATTTTATCTCAACGTACACATTTCTGAATGTATTTTATCCTAAAATACACATTTAAAACACTTTTCGGGGCATCTTCTGAGCCAAGAACTGTATCTCCAAATTCAGGGAAGTGTGAAATTCAAAGGATAATTACATTCCAATCCATGCATTTGTCCGGTTGGTGCGAATTAGGTCAATCGCTTTAAAAATGCGGACCAAGTCACATTGTCCTCTGTCCTTACTTTGGTCTTGCCTCTCTAACTCCCTAGATGCTCTGCAGGTACTTCTGCCTCTCAGTCTCCTTCCTCCTCCTCCTACAACTCCAAACCTCCATGCCTCCTAGTCTGCAAGCTTTCTGAAATGCTTCTGTCTCCAGCTGAATCCCAACTCCAGCTCCTCATCCGACAAGGACCCATGGGGTTGTCAAGCCAGCAGCATCCCAGACCCTAAGATTTCAGGGGCCCAGGTGGCCCCTGGTGATACCACAGGGGGTGGACCCCAGCGATGTTATTAAGCACGGAGATTAACCACAGTTGCAGAGAGCAGGTCATTCACATAAAAAGCACAAAGTCTAATGAATGAACAGACACGTCACTGCTTGGAAATGAAGGCAGAAACCTTAGTGAAAGTGGATGTTCCACACCCTCTAACAGTCCTCTGATGAAAATCAGGACATGTATCTCACACAAGAGCATGGCACCGCTGCAAGCACCAACGCTCGCTCATCCTCCTCCCTGAGGAGAAAATAGGACATTCCAGGAGCAAATCAGAAGCTGGGATGGCTTCTATTATTCTGGAAAATTGGGACACTTGAAAGGCATGGTGTTCCCAGGTCCAGCTGAAGCGAGGGGGGTTATGCCTGCTCACCTGCTTAGGAAGTCTGGATAGGGAAGGTGCTCTTGCCCACCTGGAGATTCAAGTCTTCCCCCTGGCAACCAGAAGGCCTGGCAACCCCAATGGCTTGTGATTTGCTGTGCCTCTTGGCGGGCCCTGCCGTCAATCGACCTCAGGGCTCCATCCAACTGGCCGGACTTGCATTGGGGTTCCTTGTGTGCTTTGCTGCCTGTATTGCAGGGGGTGGACTAATGACCCCTGGGGTCCCTTCCAAGCCTACGGTGCTATGATTCTAACTCTGATAAAAAGCCTCTTGCTTGTCTAGATGGAAGAGACAGAGAAGTGTGTGATGGTGTATAGATTTTGCCTCCTGCCCACCAGTGTGACCTGAATGCGGCCCTTGGAAACATCCCTGGCCCTTGGTCTATGGAGCTTGCTCTTCCCCCCTCTTTACTTCAGAGCCCCTTGCAGAAGAGGAGATGCCGTAGAATTCCTTCCCCTCCCTGCAGTTCCTCAGAAAAGGGGTTAACCGGGATCCTTCGGATAGGTTCAGCAGCGCACAGTGATCTCCCAAGGTGTTTCGGGTGCATTTGAATTCTCCTTCCCTTTATTTCCTTTGCTTCCTTGGCCCTTGCGACACCTATTAATTAATTAATTCCCATGTTTGTTTCTGCCTCATTAAACAGTGCTTATTAAATGTTTCCCAAGGTAGAAAGAGTCACATTTGGCAAGCCTGTGTTCCTCCGTCTCACAACGCAGATAATTACCAGCCCGCCTCTGAAGAACCAGACCTTCTGGTGCCCTGTCTCCTTCTGAAAACGTTTGGGCTGGGAAGCCAATGGCCCTGGGAGAACCAGGAGGGGAAATGGCAGGATCGGTGCAGCAGGACAAGGATCAGCTGTTCTTGGGCCTCCAGAGAGAACCCCAGTCTCCAGGTTTCCGTCTTTACACGTTCTCCATTCTGCGCAGGCAACAGTCAAGTATTTTTATGCTTATCCTGTCTGCTGAACAGCGCCGCTTGATGGGGGTGGTGGTTAGAACTGAATGGCTACATTCATCACTGTCTAATTTAGCTGGTTCAGATGGCTCCAGACTTCAAGCCTTCATTCTGATGCTGTAGGCTGTGCAGGAGATGTTCTTAAGGGCATTTGCAGATCAAGTTGAATACAACTGAAGACATGAATGAAACAGATGAGAGCTGGTCCAGAAAAACGCATTTGCCATAGGAAGCTAGGGAGTGGTTGGTGCTGTGGTCTAGACCACTGAGCCTCTAGGGCTTGCTGGTCAGAAGGTCGGCAGTTTGAATCTGCATGACAGTGGTGAGCTCCTATTGCTCTGTCCCAGCTTTTGCCAACCTAGCAGTTCGAAAGCACACCACTGCAAGTAGATAAATAGGTACCGCTGTGGCGGGAAGGTAAACGGTGTTTCCATGCGCTCTGGCTTCCATCACAGTGTCCCATTGTGCCAGAAGTGGTTTAGTCATGCTGGCCATATGACCCGGAAAAGCTGCCTGTGGATAAACGCCGGCTCCCTCGGCCTGAAGCGAGATGAGCGCCACAACGCCATAGTCACCTCTGACTGGACTCAACCATCCAGGGGTCCTTTACCTTTACCTGTATCCTTATGGCAAATACTCCCATTCCCTGTTCATGTGACAAAACAGTCCGAAGAACCTGATGGGTCAAGCCAGAGGCTCATCTATCCCAGCTAGAGGCTTCTGAATTTTGTTTGCTGGGAACAATAGGAGGGAAGAGTGCTCAAATCCTGCTTGTGGATTTCCCATGGGCATCTGTTTGGCCACTGTGGGAACAGTGCACTAAATGGGCCGTTGGCCTGATTCAACAGGCTCCTCTTATGTGGATTCCCATTACAGGGAAATCCCACTGAGAAGGGCTTTTTCCCCTCTGCAGAAAACCCAGAAATAGCATAACGCACAAACACTGTGGTTTGCAAGCTGCAACCCCTGCCCAGAGTCATGGCTTTGGGCCTAGCCCAGCTGTCCTGTCGGCCATTTTGTTGGGTCACTGCAAGGGTAGAAAACACATTGCCGTTGCCAGGCAACCTCAAGACCGGCTGCCCAGCCACTTCTGGGTTGACTCTGATGTGGTTCGACAGACCAAACTTGCCCAGCGAGTGCAAACACTGTCACTCTTTCCATCCTTTCTTCTTCTTCAATAAAAGCAATTACATCTCATGAACCACAGCTCAGAACTGTGCTGAATGTCGCCACATCAGAGTCCTTATAGTTTTCGGATACATCAATTTACAATTAAAACAGTTGGCTCATTCCGTTAATCTCGTTTGTTTGAGCGTTCCAGCAAATATCAAATAATAGCCATTTATTATGGAAAGAGTTTTTGATTGATCTGCCTTCCTCGATGCGGAGAAAATAGGTTAATTTTAACCTTCTTTTGTAACCAGACCGGTTCTGTTAACAATCTTTCAATTGCAGGAGTTTTATTGCTTCACAGAACACTTAGCTATTGATACGCTCACTGTAAACTAATTACATCAACTTCCTTCTTTCCTTTGACCAACCCCCTCCCTCCCCCCCAAAAAACCCACCCCAACAACATCGGCCAGCTAAGCTAAAATTGGGGGCAGCTTCAATGCTAGAGGCACTGGAAGTTACAACCTCAGAATCATGGAGGGAGATCCCATGAGACGAGAGATTTGCATATCAAATACGTGGGACAACCTTGCTTGGAATATGAGAACAGCTCAGCTAGAGGAGTCCAAAGGTCCATGTAATCTAGCATTCTGTTTCCAATAATAGCTTTTGCCTCTGGGAAGCTTGGAAGCAGACCATGAATGCAACAGTCTCCCCCCCCCCCCCATTGTTTGTCCTTTTTATCTGTCCTTTTTATTCAGAGGTAGACTGCCCTCAAACAAAAAGGCTCTATTTAGCATCATGGCTCAGACCCATTGGTTCCCATCGCGAAATCATCTTGCAAGCTTCCTGAAACACCCTGTGATGGCCTGGGAATTGGATTCGGATGCTGAACCTGAGGAATCCCAGCCTGCACAGGATTCCCCGCCTCCAGAACCAGCTGAGCTGGGGCTGGGGCATGAGCCTGAAGGGTCCTCACCTGTGCTGGGTCCTCAGGTGCAGGCTCCAGCTGAGTCTGCTCTGGCTCCTGAGGGGATGGAGGACCCATTGCCTGCAGGTGCTCCACTCTCGGCCCCGTCAGAGGAAGCTGAGGTTGCTTCTGGGTCCGGTAACCCTCCAGCCTCTCCTGAGCTGCAGAGGCTCAGGTCAGAAAGGTGGAGGGAACTAAGTTCCCACAGGAGGAGTGCTCGCCTCCAGGCTAGGAGAGGCGAGTCACCTGAGGATCGGGGCCGCCCTATGCCTTGGAGGAGATAAAAGCCAGCCAGCCCCAGTCCCAAGTCGCGGGATCAACATCGTTGGTTGTCAATTCCAGCCTGATCCCTGACCTGCTTCCCTGCCGGAGCTCCTGACCTCACCCGACGCCCTGCCCTGCTCCCAGCATCGACTACTATGGACTGCCTTCATTTTGCACCATTGATCTCGGACTGGACTCGGACCTAGCCTCTCGGTTAGCCCCCGGGACCAACACACACCCCTTTCCAGCCAGAGGAGCATCATCAAGCAAAAATGAGCAGCAGATAAGGGGTTTAATCTAAGGCACCACCAGTTTATTATATTTTGTTTATTTATTTCTTACGTTTATATGCCACCTTTCCACCAAGCAGCCCCATTACCTTACTCCCACCACACGCCCACCCCCGTAATGGCTCTTCTCCCAGGCAATTTCCTGAATGGGAAACTGGTTTTGCCTGTATTTCAACACTTTGCTAAATCAAAGCCCCTGGCAGCCCATTTTAATACTGCAAGCATTGATTAAACTCCAACACCCACTAGACCAAGGAATTTAGAGGATATGGCACCGAGGAATTTAGGGAAGTCTAGTCACCCACAGCCTCAGAAGATTGCACATGTAGCTCGCAAACTTCAGTGCAGCAGAATCTGGCAGCAAATTATAGCATAGACACTCTGGAGGGCCTGCCCTCTTCCGCTCCCCTTCCACAATTAACTTCCATCTCCAGGGTCCACTCCTATGACATCACCAGGGCCTCCTGCATTACATCGCCAGGGGCCTCCCCTAGATCTCAGGTTTGGGCTCTGAATTCTCAGGATCTGGGATGCGTCTGACCTGGGAACTCCATTTTTGATAGAGATTGGTTTGGGGGAAAATGCTTCAAAATGCAGCGTTTTCTAAGAAATGACAGGCTAGATATGGATGGTGGCTGACGTCATGTGTAAACTGCTTCCTGTATGAGCAGTGGGAACACACTGGATTCAGAGTAGATGGTATGCAGCCTACGAAATGAAAGGATCAGTCGCAGCAGAAGTTCAGAGTACAAAAAGAAGAGGGATCACACCACACACGAGAAGCTGCCGTCGCTCACATGGGGAGGGTCACCTCACCTGCCTCTGCAATCAATCATCCCTTCAAAGGAAGCTTGGTTGGGCAAGATAGCATCTCGGTGGCCGAGATTGAGTTCTGAGCTGGAGCTCAAACAGGAATAGAGATTGCTACAGATAGGGGCATACATGGACTCCCAAGGTTTGAAATAACTATTTGCGTCTGATGAGACCAGTAGACTGCAGGGGATTTGCAGGGTAGGACTAATGAGGAAAGATTAAGCAAACTAATTGGCCGGCCTTGATTCTTAGAGAAACCGCACCGGAGAATAGATAATCACGTGGCAAATATTAGCTCTCACTAGGAGTGTGACCTGTTGAGGTTGCACCCCTGTTCTCCCTCAACACAAGTCATGTGCCTAAGTTATGTGGAGAAAGCTTGCTTTTGCTTGGAAGAGTGGAAAATAACAAGGGTATAAATGTTAATGCTGTTCCAAACATTTCTTGTGTGTTTGTGTTTAAATTGTCTTTGAAGTGTAGGTGGGTTGCCACGAGGCAAGACACAGTGATAACAGCAAGAACCAACAGAAGTGGAAAACAGGGGCAAAGCAACTGTTTATACAGTCATACCTTGGAAGTCGAATAGAATCCGTTCCGGAAGTCCGTTCAACTTCCAAAATGTTCAACTTCCAAAGCACAGCTTCTGATTGGCTGCAGGAAGCTCTTGCAGCCAACTGGAAGCCGCAGAAGCCCCGTTGGAGATTCGGCTTCCAAATAATGTTCTAAAACTGGAACAATCACTTCTGGTTTTTTGATTGTTCGAGAGCCGGAACGTTCGACTCCCAAGGCGTTCAGGAGCCGAGGTATGACTGTATACATTTCTGAAGGCCTGGGCCACTCCCACTCCCAACATGATTGGCTATCTAAACTTCTAAGCTGCAAATAATGACTCAGAGTTAAGGGCCAGTGACAGAGACCCAAATCCTGAAATGTTCTACGATTGGATATCATGTATCAAATCAGAACACAGGGGCTCAAGCTTAGGCAAACACAGACCACTGAATACATAACAGTCTTGCAATGTATTTCCCCCACTAGGCTAAGCACACAACACCAAGTGGGTCAGAGCTTTGCTTCACTGCTGCTTACCTGGATAGGGCAGTGGCAAGGTGAAGGCTGTGTGGTTGCACAGGTGAGAGTGCTGCTGGCCAATCCAGTGTGACCTCCTGGCCCTGCCCACGTAAACTGTCCCCCCTCCCCAGTGCTGTGTAGTGGTTACTGAGTTAGGCTAGGACCTAGGAGACCAGGGTTCAGACTCAGCCAGGAAGCTCATTGAGCAACCTTGCGCCAGTCACTGCCTCTCAGCCTAAAGGTAAAGGTAAAGGGACCCCTGACCATTAGGTCCAGTCGCAGACGACTCTGGGGTTGCAGTGCTCATTTCGCTTTACTGGCCGAGGGAGCCGGTGTACAGCTTCCAAGGTCTTGTGGTCAGCATGACTAAGCCACTTCTGGCAAACCAGAGCATGGAAATGCCATTTACCTTCCCGCTGGAGTGGTACCTATTTATCTACTTGCACTGCATGCATTTGAACTGCTAGGTTGGCAGGATCAGGAACTGAGCAACGGGAGCTCATCCCATTGCGGGGATTCGAACCGCCGACCTTCCGATCGGCAAGCCCTAGGCTCTGTGGTTTAACCCACAGCACCACCCGTGTCCTGCCTTTCAGCCTAGCCTGCCTCAAAGGGTTGTTGTTGTGATTAACCATTGAGGAGGAAAACCATGTACCCCACTCTGAGCAACTGAGCGAAAAGTGAGATATAAATGTAATGATATCAGCGTGTCTGATTGGAACCAGGGTTTGAATCCCCATGAAACTCACTGGGTGACTTCGGGTCGGTCACTGCCTCTCAGCCTAGGGGAGTAGCAGTGGGGAACCTGCTTTGATTTGCCTGCCTCAAATGTGCCATTGAACTCTGATAGTGCCTCTTGCTTATTTCAGCCATGTCATTGTGCGCCATCCAGATTTTCCCGAAAGGTTTCTGTGGGAAGATTAAACTTTGGCTGTCCAGAGTGGGAAGTCAACACAGACCAGTAGCTTCTCATGTACAATGGTTCCCAGATACTTCAATATCAATAACAGCTCTGTTTTAGGAGGAACACTGGGGGCTGATGCTGCCCCCCACCCACAAAGCATCTGCTACCTGTGGCAGGTGCTGCTTTTTGGCTAATGGTAGGGCCGGCCCTGGACATATAACATGTATATAACATACAGCTCTGAACATGGCTTTGTGATATGCAGAGTGGGCTCACCCATGAGGCAAGATGAGGCAACCGTCTCAAGCAGCGGGATCTACAGGGGCAGCAGATCCTGTTGTCAATCTCCTTCAGCCCTGCTGGCACACACAGGGTTGCTGTGGCCATTCTACTGGCATAGCAGTGCCGTAAATCTAACACCAGCATAATATGAGTGTAGGATTGCTCAGCCCCAACTCCTTGCAGTTTCGGAGTGTCATAAAACCTTTGCCAAGGGACAGGTCTCCAGTTACAACAAAGTTTAAAGAAACACACACAGGAGGGGGGGAATAGAGAGCCTCGGCATTTAACCCTTAACTTGGTAAAGGTTTGTTTCTCAGCACAACATGCTCTTTACTGCTAAGTGGGCAGTGCAGTGTAGTGGGTAGATTGCTGGGTTCAAATCCCAGCTCAGCTACACAGCTCACTGGAAGGACCTTGGGCATGACATTCTCTCTCCCAACCTACCTCACAAGGTTGTTGTGAGGGTGAAGAAGACTATGTGTGTGATCTTGAGCTGGAGGAAGCACGGCGTAAGAATGTTATTAAAAAACAGAAGGTGGAACTGAGTGAATTCCACTCTTTGGCCTCCTCCCCTACCCTGAATCTGATCCCTTCGTTATTTCTCTTTTTCTCCTCAGTCCAGGCCACACTTCCTTAATTTGGTTTCCCTCATTATAATGTTTCTCCAGATTTGATAACCAACCCCTTTCTCGTCTCTGGACCATTTATATTATCCATGTTACATTCTTCCATGCCTTTCCCCTGAGGCCAGGAATATGTAAAGCATGTCCTTCACCAAACGACAAACAAAATGGCCGTCGCCCTCAGGGCCGCAGTTTAATTACCTGGAGTTCCCCAGTGTGAAACGGATGCCCACCTTGCTTCGTGCAGTGGGTTTCCTTACAATGCCCTGCGGCTCAGGAAGCCTTGCTTCATGCTCTGCGTTCCAAGAGCTGGGCAAATTCAGAGTAAGTAATATCAGCCAGAATAAGGCAGAATATTTTCTGTATGGCTGAAGAACTGGATGGAGCAGTCAAAGAGGTACTAAAATAGCTTGTGGGTTGTATTCCTCGAGATGTCTGATTTGGCCACAAGTGACACACACCTCAGTTGCATCCCGTTTGGATTACTGTAACGTGAGGCTCAGGAACTAAATAAAACTTCAGCCAGACTATTGACCAAGGTTGGTTATAGGGAGCAGGTGACTCCCTTGCTACGACAGCTCCCTTTGCTACAGCTTATTTTCAATTCAAAGTGCTGGCTATGATTTATAAAACCCTATAGGGCATATGTCCAGGCTACCAGAAATATTGTACAGTGGTACTTTGATTCTTGAACATAATCTGTTCCGGAAGTCCATTCAACTTTTGAAATGTTTGAAAACAAAGGCATGGCTTCCGATTGGCGCAGGCGCCCCGGAAACAATAGCCGACAACCACATTGGACCTTCGGCTTCCGAAAAATGTTTGAAAATCAGAAAGCTTGTTTGTCTATTGCGTTTCTATCCCACCTTTTTCTCCAAGAAACTCAAGGTGGCGTATGTGGTTCTCCCCCCCCCCCTCACTTAAATCCTCACAACAACCCTGCGAGGTAGGGTAGGCTGTGAGGCAGCGACTGACCCAAGATCTCCCATCAAGCTGCCTGGCCGAGTGGGGAATTTGAACCCTGGTCTCCCCCAGGTCCTAGTCCAGCACTCTAACCCGTACACTGCACTGGCAGTTCTCTGCCAGTTTCCTTCCTAGCCCCACTTGGCAATTTCCCAGCAGCTCCTCCCATGCCCCTTCCCTTCCTTTCTCTCCCCACTCTAAAAACCCACTGTGTTCCCCATTCTCCATTTGCTGCCCACCTGGCACTCCTGGTGCACTCGTGCATCTTTCTCCCGCAGCCCAGAGGGACTGGCCGCCTGTTTATTACCCTGACACTTTTATTGCAGCTGTGAATTATGAGCTGGCATTGTGCAAGAATTTAAATGCCCCTTGTCTCGGAGATGCTTTTCCTATTAACAGTTCATCTTTTATTGTTGTCCAGACAATGATCTGTTGTCCTCGGGATGTAAATCCCGAGGACGCGCCGTGCTTCGGTTGCCTGTCCTCTCTTTGAAAGGCAGACGCTGCCGTGATTGTGTGGCTGTTTGTTTTGCGTGCCGTACTCTGCGCAGGGCACAACCGAGGCACCTAGACACAGGACCGACACGCCAGAAAAACCCTGCTTGCCTTTCATAATGCAATGTCTGGCATTCCGGGTCTCCCCCCTCCTTCCATGAGAGGGATTGGATTTCCTCCCCACTCCCCTCCACATCCCTCTAGATAGGTCCAAGACTTTATTAGAGGATGGAGGATCCTGGCTTAGGATGAGAAGATGAGCTGTGCCGCAGCATGCAAGTCTTGGCAAGAGGGAGAGTCAGCTCAGGGTGGGGAGGGGAGGGGGGCGCTTGGTTCAAGCTCTCAGAAACTGAACAAAGGAGAAAACACACACATATGTGGGACTGAAGATAAATGTGCAAGCGTTTGTGGACGTGTATGTGTGCCTGAGGGCTTTTCTCCAGTTCCGGGAAACCCATTTGTGGATTTGGTCTCCAGTATTTCGGGGAGTAGCCAGTGGTTCTTTGACCCTTCCCAGCTGGACTTCCTGCTCCCACCTCCGTTCTTTTTGCTTTATCCAAGACTTTACAGCCCAATCGTTACTTTTTTTCACACACACCCTTCTCTGAGCAGTGAGAAACCTGATCCCCTCCCCTGGACACTTATTGGAGTTTTGTAGCATCATAATAATAATAATAGTAATTTTATTATATATACCCCGCCCATCTGGCTGGGTTTCCTCAGCCACTCTGTGCGGCTTAGAGCATATATAAAACATAGTAAAATGTTAGTAAAGTATTTCAGTCTATTTACAAATGAAGTGTACAGGAAGGAGGCACGGCCTAAACATGTCAACAGTCAAATCCACCGCTCCCATAAGACCTGCACCAGCAATTGGTACTTCCAGGCGGCTGGAGGAGAGACTGGCCATGACTGCCCTCCCTGACATTTCCTTTTGCTGCTGCCAGCCTCCTCTGACGTAAGGCTATGGGGACCAGCTGTGTGCCATCTCTCCTGGTGAAAGGACCCTTCCCTTCTGGACTGCATTTAAGCCAGGCTCTTTGGAATTCAGGAAGACCAGTACCAGAAACTTTATTGCCTGTTAACTCTTGTTTTGCTTTGTATTTATGTACTCAAACCTAGATTGGGTATATGTGTGTGTTTGATAATACTGAAGTTATTCTGTGCTTTGTGAATTTGTTGGCTTTTGCTTTGCTTTTCGTATACCGGTATTTGGATGTTTTGGATGCTTGCTGGAAGCCGTGTTGAGCACAGCTCATGGGTGGGGTGGGGGTAATGCCATACAAGTAAATTCAACCAATCCCACATCAGATCTGCAGGGAGAGGTGCAGAATACCCCTTAACACAAGGGGTGTGGGGTGGGAAAGCAAACATTGCATCCTCACCGATGGGAGGGTTTAATGGGACAGCACAGCCCCCTGTCTAATGGGATGAAGAGGGCATGGCACAGAGGAATAAGGGGCTATATGGATGGATCTCAAGGGGTTGTGGAAAATAATGAATTGGAGAGGAAGGAAATCCAGCTTCCTGGATGAGCCACAATTGCAACACTTAGGCTGAAGCAGCCGTGAAATCTCTGCCCTAATAGGAAGCTCTCAACAACTGCTGTGGGAGAGATAGGAAGTGGAGGACTGGGCTGCTGATCTCACACTGCAGCCCTGAGATGGCTGCATTAAGTTAGCTATGAATTAAGTTGTCCACACACTGGTTACCTCCAGAGATTCCGGTAGCAGAATGTGCAACAAGGTGCATTTGCACAGAACACGATAAGATCCCCCACCAAACCACACTCCCATCCACACACAGAGAGTACACACAGAAAAGAAAACATCCCGCAAGCCAGTGTGGGTCAGGGACATCATTTTGCTGCCATCTTACCTTTGCCTGGAGAAAGGAGGAAGGAAGCAACCTGGTGCTCCCGGGAACGACATTTAACATGAGCTGCTTTGAGACCCTGGAAACAAAATGAATCGAACTGATTAAAGGTGGTAAATAGTGTTGCCAGGCCAGCAGCATCCCAGACCCTGAGATTTCAGGCCCCAAACATGAGACCTAGGGGTGGACTCTGGTGATGTCACAGGGCATAGACTCCAGAGAGTCTATGCAATAATTTGCAGAGACAGAGGTTAATTGGGACAGGGGAAGAGGAAGGGGACGGCGGCACCCACTACCCAAGTGTGCACGCAGTAATTTGCAGGTGACTCCTGCTAGAGTGAAGCTTGCATGATGCACATGCAGTATATTGGTAGTAGTAGTAGTAGTAGTAGTAGTAGTAGTACTCTTGCCCACCTGGAGATTCAATCCCTCTACCTGCCACCTGTAAGTAGGGGCAGGCAAACCTGGAGACATCAGGTCAGCCAGGGTTTGTTTGTCTGCCATCCCTAGTGGTGCAAGACATTCAGTGGAGACCTGAACCCATGGTTGGGGGCAGGGCAAGACCCACCCGCAATGCCACCATGAACATTGCCCCCAAGCACACGGCTCAACTCTCTATCTTCCCCATGTTGAACAGAGAAAGCCTGCAAGTGACTTTTACCTGCGTTCCTTTGAATGCCAGCGGAATGCTCCATGTGATCCTGCAGGGTCCCTGAGCGCATGAAGGGTTCAACTTGCCTTCAGGAGAATGCGAGGAAAAGCCCTGGGGCAACATGAGGCTGGGGCAACATGCACAGGCACAATGGAAGAGGGGTATCTTTGCACGCACAGACACTCCCCACCCATGGATATAGCATGTGCATGTTCAAGAAAATTCCCAAATGCAGCACTGGGGATGTGGCAACGTGTATCTTTACAGAACAGCTGTGACATGTCTGAGGAAGGAGGCTGCTGGAAGCAAATAACTTCTAGATGTAACGGAGGGCTCTCTCCCAAAACAGTCTCTGAGACATCTTCCCTCCAGTCGGGAGATCCAGACAGAACTGAGCTGAACTTTCCCAGAATACATTCCCCACCTCCTGATAAAGTTTATGGGGTTTTCCTTTTTCTCACCACTCTAGGAAAAGGCCACTTCACACCGTTTTCTCCAAATATTCTCCAAATATTTATTTTATTGGTGGCAGACACCCCTGCCCCCAATGCTATGCCTGGGACCTTGTGGGGCATGCAAACTGGCAGGCCAGCTGCCCAATGAGCTGAACTGGTGTTGTTGCTAACGGTGAATCCCACCCCTGAAAGAAATGGCTGGAGAATTTTTCTTCTCCCTGGAGAAATTTAGTGAAAGTTTCCTCCCTGATTTCTCTGCACACAAGAAGAAGGTGGAGAATTTCAAGAAGCCATTTACACATTTCTTGTGCCAGATGTATGATGGATGATGCCACCTCTTTGCGAGAGATTTCTATGCTGCCTGGCATATATCAGGCAAAGGGAACCTCTGACTCAGTGGCCAAATGTGGCCCTCTAAACCCCTCCATCTGGCCCAGAGAACTCTCCTTAGGCCACACCCTCTTTCCCCAGGCTGCACCCTTCACTGGCCCTGTTCACACCTTCCATGAGTGCTTTTGCCCTTGAACTTTGATCCTACTTCTTGTTTCCCTGGAAGGAGGCAACAAAGGGGTGTGTGGAAGAAGAAGAAGAAGAAGAAGAAGAAGAAGAAGAAGAAGAAGAAGAAGAAGAAGAAGAGGAGGAGGAGGAGGAGGAGTAGTAGTTTGGATTTGATATCCCGCTTTATCAGTACCCGAAGGAGTCTCAAAGCAGCTAACATTCTCCTTTCACTTCCTCCCCCACAACAAACACTCTATGAGGTGAGTGGGGTTGAGAGACTTCAAAGAAGTGTGACTGGCCCAAGGTCACCCAGCAGCTGCATGTGGAAGAGCGGAGACGCGAACCCGGTTCCCCAGATTACGAGACTACTGCTCTTAACCACTACACCACACTGGAAGCCAGCCTACTGGACAAAGGTGAAATTTGCATGCGCCACCCATTTTTCTCTCTGACCCCACCTGTGGCCCCTGGAAGTTTGCTCAAAAGGGAATGTGGGAACAAAACTTTCCCCACCCCTGTCTTGTATATCAGGCCAAGCATTGCATTAGACACCAGGGTTGTGGGAGAACTTTCAAGACAGCCTGTATCTTTTCCCCAATTGATGTTGAGGTTTCCTGCTGCGACTGTTTGCTAGACATAGAATCATAGCGTTGGAAGGAACCCAGGGGATCCTCTAGTCCAACCCCCCGCAATGCAGGAACCTCAACTAAAGCATCCATGACAGATGGTCATCCAAACTCTGCTTCAAAACCTCCAGTGATGGGGTATCCAGCCCTGGCTCTCCACTGAACGTTGCTGCCCTCAGGGAACAACATGCTCTTCTCTAATGGCCTCACTTTTCCATTTTCACAGGCCTCAAGGCTAACCCTGAACTGATCTGTCACTCCCACCACCACTTTGTGGCTTGCTTGCCTTGCCCATAATAAAGTTGCTGTTGTTCAGTCGTTTAGTTGTGTCCAACTCTTCATGACCCCATGGACCAGAGAACACCAGGCACTCCTGTCTTCCACTGCCTCCCACAGTTTGGTCAAACTCATGTTAGCAGCTTCAAGAACACTGTCCCACCATCTTGTCCTCTGTCGTCCCCTTCTCCTTGTGCCCTCCATCTTTCCCAACATCAGGGTCTTTTCCAGGGAGTCTTCTCTTCTCATGAGGTGGCCAAAGTCTTGGAGCCTCAGCTTTAGGATCTGTCCTTCCAGTGAGCACTCAGGGCTGATTTCCTTAAGAATAATACGCTGCAGCAAACCTACTTGGCCAGCGTGAGGAAGGAAATGAGAAGAGGGTCTTTTATTCCGATCTAGAGAAAGAGAAGGGAAAAAATCTGTTTGTGGGTTCCCACTTCTGGGAGCCCGAGAGGTAGCCAGAGCCTCCCTTTGAAGGGTTCAAAGGGACGAGACATTTGGTGACTTGCCGGGTTGAGAACAAAGCCCCATTGAGTGACGGCTAGCAGTTGCTGTCTCTGTCCCTTGAAGTGTGTTAGGCATTTGATTCCCTCCTGCACACAAAAAATGACTGCTGTTGCGGGGGGGGGGGGCACATTTGCAGACAGGCGCAAGCTGCTGTTCTCACAGATGCTGTCCCCTCCACACACTCTCTGCTCTCGGCCTGCCCCTCTCTGCAAACGGGAAGGAAACAAGACCCCGGATTGGGTCTCTTCAGCCTGGCACCGAGTCCCAGGTTTCTTCCACACCTGGTGGCTCTTGGAGGGCAGCCAGGTTCAAGGAGGCCGCGAGGGGACGCAGTCCTCCTGCTCCTCCACAGACGGACGGGGACTACCCAAGCCACGTGGAAGAAAAGAGGCCTCTTGACGAAGGTCGGGACTAAGATGTGCTGGAAGCCTTGTCTTTGACAGAAGGCCTCGCGCCCACCAACATCAAGGCTCGCTTCACCTTGCCGGCTTACGCTCCGACCTCGGAAGAGCCTGCGGGGGTCACTTTTTTCTGTTCCGGCAATTCCCGGCGCATTACCTGCTACACAACGGCCTGGTAACGGTAGTTGAGTAATGCGATTTTCAGGAGGGATTGAGAGCATGACTGTAAAAATAACACAGTTAGAGCCACCGTGAAACCAGCTGTTTTCATGTTTAAATGGGAAACTAATTTTGTAACAAGCTGGGGGTTAGAGAGGAGGAGGAGAAGGAGGAGGAGGGTGCAGGGAGCAGCTGCAATCCTTCCAGTGACTCCAAAGCACCTACTTGGCACCGAGTCTCATTTTCGGAGGTGTTTTAACAATAACAACAACAACATCAACGCAGCGAAGTCCCAAGCAAACAGGTTGCAGGCCTAGCTAGCTTGCCAGGTGGAATCCCAGCTTTGCACCATTGGATTCTGCATTCAATTCCCTCCGTCCCTAACATCCTTCTGCGGAAGAGACTGGGCCAACAACAACTTGGCAGCCAGAGAGAGGAAGACCCGCTGAGGTTTACTTTAACCACACATCTTGTTCTTAGGCCAAGATCGTTAAATGGAACCTCCATGCCCAGAAGCAGTAGACCTCCAAATACTAGATGCCGGGACAATTGGTGGGAGAGGGTTACTGACTTCCAGCTCTGCCTGCAAGATTCCCTTTGGCCACCGCAGGACACAGGTTGCTGGGTAAGACGAGTCTTTGCAGGTCCCTCAACAGGGTTCCTCTTACTGAAGTGTTTGTTTACAGCGCATACTCTTCACCATATAAAATAATGGCCTACAGCTTAATAGAGGTGTGTAGCCCAGTGGTTAGAGGACCTGCTTGGAATGCAGAAGACCCTAGATTTGGGTTCCTGGAATCACATTGCCATTGGAAGACGGCAGAGTGTTAAGGCAGAAAGGGTGGAAAGCAGACTATCACAGTTTCAGGAGACAGTCAGGTGGTGTACCCATAGGAAGTACACCAGAAGAGGAAAAACCTCTGGGAGGAGCTCAGAGAGAAGATACACCATTGTGCATCTGCAGCAGCACAACTAGACTCCTTCATCTGCCCCAGCTGCAACAAAACATGTCTCTCCCATATAAGTCTCTACAGCCACAGCAGGCGCTGCAACTTTCCAACAGTTTGACTTTGTCCCCAAAGGCGCACTTCTCCATTGTCTCCTGAGACAGATGGATGTAAACAAGCTGAGACCGGCTGGCTGGACGGCTGGGTCTCTTGCACATTTCGTCCAACCACCCTTCGGTCGCCACCCTGTCCCACCTTTAGAACATTGAGATGTAATGACAACCTAGTGCAAATAAACTACACTGGGTTACATACGCTTCAATGTTACAGACTCCGCTAACCCAGAAATAGTGCTTCAGGTTAAGAACTTTGCTTCAGGATGAGAACAGAAATTGTGCTCCGGCGGCATGGCAGCAGCAGGAGGCCCCATTAGCTAAAGTGGTGCTTCAGGTTAAGAACAGTTTCAAGTTAAGTACGGACCTCTGGAACGAATTAAGATCATGCACTAAAATGTGATGAATATTTGTAAGCAGTTGTTTTTATTATTATTATTATTATTATTATTATTATTATTATTATTATTATTTTGCAAAATGATGCAGAACTCTGGTGAACTGAACTTAAGATAGGGAAAAACAAGTAATGGAGAAAGCCAAAAATGATAGATTTATCCATTCCCTACTTGTGACTTCTGAGAGCCTCTTTGGGTATGAAATCACCAGGTTGCCATTTTGCCCCCTGGCTCTAAAATGCACCCAGAGGGCTGGGCTCAGTTCTTCCCTCCCCAGCTCCTCTCTTCCTTCCTGGGCTTCTGGCCTCCTCCTTGACTCTTTCTCGGCTGCCGCTCACTCCTTGGCAGGAGCAGTGGGGAAGTTTGCTCATGCTGAGAAGGAGGAATCACAGTTTGGTTGTTATCCTTACCCCCTACCCACCCAAGCCCTCTTTCCTCCAGCATCCTCAGCTTGGGCTCTGCTGCAATTGATGGCCACCTGGCATTTGTTTCCCAGGTAACAAGAAGCCTTAATATTTATATCAAGTTCGGAGCGGGAAAGTTTGCGTTACCAAGGAAAGCAATAGGTAAGAAAGATAGGCATGCATCATCCGACACACTAAAAAAGGAAACTCGTTATCCAAAATGGTACCACCTGCTCAGAAGAAGGAGGTATCAGGGGAGCCCTGTGTTTTCAGAAGTTCAAGAATATATTTGGGTAGGGGGGGGGAGGACTTCTAAGGTGGAGGGTGGTAACCCAGAACAACCCAGCAAGGAGGGAATGTGCTCAGCGGTCATGGGGTGCCGACTGACTCTTGGGAACAGAATTGGGGAGAGGACAATGGAATGGAAAAGGGCTTGGATGGATGGATGGGAATCTGAATAAGAGCTCTCCATGTCACAACATTTTGCTGAAGGCTGCACTTGTTGTAACTGTTATGGAAGATGGGATCACAGCCTCAGGCTCCACCACTTGCCCCTCCGCAGACAGAAAGCAAGCGAAAGCAATAGGTGCCTCACCTTTCATTCCTATCAGAGAAAAAGAGACACTCTTATCTGCTTGTAACATTACTTGATCCCAGCTCCCCACCCCTTTACACATTGCCAAGGGCTTTTTTACACCACTTCACTCTGGAGTAGCTTCTCGTGGTTTAGCTATTCAAATTTCCATTAATTCTGATCTTTTGCATGTGGAGTTAGTCCCACCATTTCACAGCTAAGTAAATGTGCAGAGGACTTCAGCCCATGCTGCTTCTAAGGAAAGAGGAACAGGGTTGTGATGTTGGGGGTTTTTGTTTGTTTTGTTCTGTTTTTTTAAAAAGGTAACTCTTATCATCCATTTACTAACACACTACGCTTCAGGATCCACCATGTCGAGGATGGAAAAGCCTGAGAGCTCCACATGTCCGTAAACAATGGACATTATTTTAATTTAATTTATGCAATTATTTATCTAAATGTAATATTTATATTTAGCATCTTAAAAAGCAGAGACATCACCTTGCCAACAAACGTCCGTATAGTTAAAGCTATGGTTTTCCCAGTAGTGATGTATGGAAGTGAGAGCTGGACCATAAAGAAGGCTGATCACCAAAGAATTGATGCTTTTGAATTATGGTGCTGGAGGAGACTCTTGAGAGTCCCATGGACTGCAAGAAAATCAAACCTATCCATTCTTAAGGAAATCAGTCCTGAGTGCTCACTGGAAGGACAGATCGTGAAGCTGAGGCTCCAATACTTTGCCCACCTCATGAGAAGAGAAGACTCCCTGCAAAAGACCCTGATGTTGGGAAAGATGGAGGGCACAAGGAGAAGGGGACGACAGAGGACGAGATGGTTGGATAGTGTTCTCGAAGCTACCAGCATGAATTTGACCAAACTGCGGGAGGCAGTGGAAGACAGGAATGCCTGGCGTGCTCTGGTCCATGGGGTCACAAATAGTCGGACACGACTAAATGACTAAACAACAACAACAATATTTATATTCCCCCCCCCCATTTCCTCCAAGGAGCTCAAGGCAGTGTGCACAGCTTTCCACTTCCCCATTTTATCCTCACAACAACCCTGTGAGTTAGGCTAGGCTGCAGGACTGTGAGTAGCCCAAGCTGACCTAATGAGCTTTGTGGCTGAGAGGGGTTTTGAACCTTGCTCTCCTGGGTCCTGGCCTGATACTTATCAAAGCTGGCATTCCAGCCAGGCAAAAGCACCCAAGGTGAGATGCAAGGTCAGTGGATGGGTGTGGCCTATGAAGAGCTCTGGGGTTCTGCAGCTTACCTGGATGGAGCAGGTAAGCAGAGAGGTCAGGACTGCATGGAGGCATCAGTGGGACCAAGCCAGTGCACCTTCACAAGCTCACCACTGTACTGTGCCATCTAGAGTTGGGAGAGTAACTTCACCTCAACACACTGGCCGCTCTTGTTGCAGGTTCCCACCATCCCTGTGATGGAAATGGATTGAGGATTAAATCTGTAAATTAAAATTTAAACCTCCTGTCCCATGTGTGTGGGAGAAATATGAGAGTTAACAGGCTGTGAAGCCCTTTTTAGCAGAATAAAACACTTATGTGCCTTTGCAGTGCATTGGAAGCTAGGAATTAGGCAATTGCACTTATTAGCCTTGTTTACTTGTGATCTGCTGACCTTTCCCCTGTTTGCCCCCATTGCTACGAATAAGTCACACATTTTAGTATTAAAAAAAGGTTTACTTACATTCAATGCAGGCAGCAAATACTTCTAAGTAACATGGCCCAAAATTAGTTTCCAGAATGGAGTCTGAGCTCTGAGCAGAGCCTAGGCAGTTAGAAGAAGAGAAGAAGAGTTTGGATTTGATATCCCGCTTTATCACTACCCGAAGGAGTCTCAAAGTGGCTAACACTCTCCTTTCCCTTCCTCCCCAACAACAAACACTCTGTGAGGTGAGTGGGGCTGAGAGACTTCAAAGAAGTGTGACTAGCCCAAGGTGACCCAGCAGCTGCATGTGGAGGAGCGGGGAAGCGAACCCGGTTCACCAGATTAAGAGTCCACCACTCTTAACCACTACACCACATCTGCTCACATTGCTGTCTTGAAACAAAGAGAGATAGCTCAGGCAGGAAGGAAGTATGTGGGTTATCTCCTTCATTAGAAATTGCCACCAAAGCATTAAGGAAGTGACCTCATACAATCCCTTCCACATTGATTCAGGAACTCTATGAGTGCCACCTCCTCATGTGCCTGTCTGGCAATCATGCATTTGTGATTTTGACTGGAAATCCCACATCCTGATCACTGGCTATACTGGTTGGGGCTGATGCGAGTTGGAATCCCAACAATATCTGGGGGGCCCCATTAATGCCAGTTCAGATACAATGGTACTTAGGAACATAGGAAGCTGCCTCATAATGAGTCACGACCAACCCTCCATCTAGGCCAGTACTGTCTACTCTGGCTGGCAGCAGCTCTCCAGGGCTTTGGTAACCTCCCATATAGCCCTACCTGGAGATGCTGAAGACTGAACTTGAGACCTTCTGCATGCCAGGCAAATGCTCTAGCACTGAGCTCCTGGATGTCTTTGAGTGGCAGAGATTGTACAACCAGATCCATTGTATGTGAGCAAACTTTTAGTGGTTGATATTCCCTTTAAATAACATGTTATGGTCAGTTGACTTGCACACAGTGCTTCAGAAGCCAGCTCAGGACAGGCTTTTTGCAGAATAAATGAATACACTGTATGGCAAGTGAAAAGAACTTCAGCCATGAATGTGGATGCAGCTGGGGAGGAGGGCGGAAGCAGGACTCCAGCTGTGATCTTCAGAACAAGAATAGGGGTCTTACAAGCACTCTACCACGTCTCCTTATTCAGGGATGTCAATGGAACCAGGGGTGCAGATCTGCAGACCCAAAGCAGATGGAGCTGGGTGGCTGAATCGGCTTGCAAGATTTCCTGGAGATCTGTGGAAGTGCCCCAAGGTAGGCAGGGGGCAGGTGCTCCCCCTCACCCCATCCATCCTGCCTCTGTTTCAGTGCTGCCTTCCAGAGAACGGCTTGCTGGGAGAAAGCTGCTGACGGGCTCATTTCATTGAAGGATAACTGCCACCGTGCTGGAAACATCTCTGTTTGGACCGAATAAAAGGGGGATTAGCAATGAAAGGCACCTGCCCATGTGCGTGTGGAATGTGACCGGGGGCAGAGAGAGACTTCTTGAATGCTAGCAAAGCCCAGCTTTATTGTTTCCATTGTGTGTGGACACAGGATTTCTGACCTGAGAGGTTTTTCACTTCCTGGTTATGGACAGGATTACTGTGCCCTCGTGGCACTGTTGCTGGTGGTTTTCAAACAGTATTCTGGGGGATTCTTGGCATCTTCCTTGGAAGTTTATTCAGGGATTCTTAAACATGAAGATAATTCCAGTTACAGATAGGTAGCCGTGTTGGTCTGCCATAGTCAAAACAAAACAAATTCCTTCCAGTAGCACCTTAAAGACCAACTAAGTCAGTTCTTGGTATGAGCTTTCGTGTGCATGCACACTTCTTCAGATACACTGAAACAGAAGTTTCCAGACCCTTCTATATAGTGAGAAGGTGGGGAGGGGTATTACTCAGAAGGGTGGTGGGAATGGGTGATTGGCAGATAGCTGTGATGAGCCTGTTGACGACTCTTAACGACTGCAATAGGTCTTACAGGAAAAAGCAAGGGGTGAGAAGGTGAAAAATGGCTTTGTCATGTATAATGAGATAAGAATCCAATGTCTTTGTTCAGACCAGGTTTCTCCATGGTTTTCTCAAGCTCTGGGAGGAAGACCTTTCATTGCCTACAGACAGCCACCCAGTCTTAAACAACTCCTAACCCACAATAATACTACAACCAGACCTAACACGGACACTGGCACCAGAGCCTGCAATAAACCCAGATGCCAACTTTGCTGCCACATACACCCGGACAACACCATTACTGGCCCCAACAACATCACACATACCATCTCGGGACTATTTAATTGCTCATCATCTAACATTGTGTATGCCATAAAATGCCAACAGTGTCCTTCAGCTCTCTATATTGGACAAACAGGCCAGACCTTACGCCAAAGAATAAACGGACATAAATCGGACATCAGGAATCACAAGACAGAGAAACCAGTAGCAGAACACTTCAATCTCCCAGGACATTCTATACAAGATCTCAAAGTAGCTGTTTTACTACAAAGGAATTTCAGAAATAGACTGGAAAGAGAAGCTGCTGAATTACAACTTATCACCAAACTTAAAACCATGGAGAAACCTGGTCTGAACAAAGACATTGGATTCTTATCTCATTATACATGACAAAGCCATTTTTCACCTTCTCACCCCTTGCTTTTTCCTGTAAGACCTATTGCAGTCGTTAAGAGTCGTCAACAGGCTCATCACAGCTATCTGCCAATCACCCATTCCCACCACCCTTCTGAGTAATACCCCTCCCCACCTTCTCACTATATAGAAGAGTCTGGTGACTTCTGTTTCAGTGTATCTGAAGAAGTGTGCATGCACACGAAAGCTCATACCAAGAACTGACTTAGTTGGTCTTTAAGGTGCTACTGGAAGGAATTTGTTTTGTTATGAAGATAATTGTTATTATTTATCAAATTTGTATGCAGTCCTTCATCTGAGGATCACAAGGCAGATTACAATATGCAAACACAAAAATACGGAATCAATACTCCCCGCAAACACACACATAGAGAGACACTTTAGAAGGCCAGCACCTAAATATATGTAACAAAGGTTCCAAATGAGCTTCCCTGGGGAGGACATTCCACAAAAGGGGAGCCACCGCAGAAAAGGCCCATTCTCGTGTTGCCACCCTCTGGTCCTCTCGCAGAGGAGGCACACAAAGAAGGGTCTCAGATGATGATTGCAGGGTCTGTTAATTGTTTAATTCACCCTGAAATAGAGAATGCCTGAATGTGTATTATTGAAACCCTTTAACATGGGGTTTTTCCATGTGGCTAGAGTAAGCTCTCTGAGCTCCTAGTTGGGTTGATAATTAACTGTTATTGTTCTCTGCCAGCTCTGACGAGGTGTTTAACCTTAGATCACATGAGAGGCTATTGAACTGCAAATTAGCCAGTTTGGAAGGGTGGTGGCTCTTGTCTTTGTTCTCACACTTATTGGGAGTAGGGGTGGGTAAATGGGCCTCTCCAGAGAGTGAATACAGCCCTAGGCAAAAATGGAGGCTGTATGGAGAGAGAAACCTTTACTTCTAGGTCTGTTTGGAATTATCTTTCATTTCTTATAAGATGCTGAGCCTGTACTGGGCAGAAGATATTGTATGGAATTATTTGGATATATCTTTGATGTTTCTGTTCTGTTCTGAAGAAAGTTCTACAAGTGAACCTTTGAGCAATACTCATGGGTCTGGACAATGTTTCCTTCCAAAAAGGAGTCAGGTTTTTTTGCATCCAGTTACTTCATGCTGCACAATATTAATACCTGCAATAGAGTCTGGGTTGGTTCAGGATCTGGGTAGACAAGCTTCCCATTGTTAGGGCTGGGCCATGGGCAGTGGTCAGAGCTGAGCCAGGAGCTGAGCCAGGACTGAAGTGCTAGTGGGAAATGCAAAAAATGGCCACCAACTTGGCTGGCTTCTAAAGAGGACTGGACAACTTCATAGAGGGCAAACGTATCAGTGGCTACTAGCCATGATGACTATGTTCTACCTCCATAGTTAGAGGCACTAATGCTTCTCTCTCCCACTGGGAGGGAGAGTGCTCTCGGGACTTGCTCAGTCAGCCCACCTCATCCTCACAAGCCTACACAATGCCTTTGTTGTATATTTCTGCATTATGATTCATTCGGTTTACCTTATTGTTATGTAGTGAAGTTTCACCCTGGGCCAGCAGGGGGATACTGTATATAGTTTTCACTCAGGTCTGTAGATAGTTTTCCCTCAGGTCCGCGTCAGTTATTTTAGGCGGGAACTCTGGGCTGTTGTTGTTACAATGTTGACAGCCAGCTGCCTATAAAAGCAGGCCGGCTGAGCTGTTTGCAGTCAGTTCTATTCCAGCTTACGAAATAAAGAGCTACTTGGAGAAATCGCTGTGTTGTCTGCTATGTCAACCCACAACTTAACACTGGCGACGAGGATGGGATGGATGGACATCAGAGCACAGCCAGATGCGGCCAGCCTCTGAACTGAGCTGAATCACTGAGCTGAATCACAGAGCGAAATCACTGAGCGAAATCACTGGACAGAACCAATTCAGAACTGACTGTTCTGGCTAGAGCACTGTGTTCCATCCATCGCCCTTCACGCCGGCATCGGAATCATGGCTTCACTTGTGCCTCTACCGCCGTTTGCGCCAGCCTCTGAATCATGGGATTCCTACCTCGCTCGGTTCGACTGCTACCTCCAAGCCAACGAGCTGACAGCAGTATCAAAGGATCGTAAGCGGGGCCTATTCCTCAGCCTCTGTGGGCCTGAGGTGTTTGAGACGGCCCGAGCATTGGTTGCGCCCGAAGCAGTCCAGGCAACACCATGGGACACGATCCAAGAGAAGCTCCGCAACCACTACGCACCAAAGCCGTCCAAGATTGCTGCCCGCCATGCGTTCTACCACCGGAACCAGGCAGAGGGGGAGTCAATCAACAACTACACCACCGCCCTGCGACAGGCTGCAATGCACTGTGAGTTCCGAGACTTAGACGATGCCCTGATGGATCGAATCGTCTGCGGGGTCCGGGACATCCATCTGCAACGGCGTCTCCTCGCCAAGCCAGACCTCACGCTGCAGAAAGCCATTGAGGAGGCTGTGGCCTCAGAAGCTGCTGAACGCTCCGCCCAGGAGATCCGCAAGTGCAGCAGCCCGCGTCTTGCTAGGGAGCCAGTTCCGGTGCATCATGAAGAGGCCAGCAGTGATGAGGCATCCTCCAGTGAAGGCGATGACGTGCACCAGACAAAGCGGGAGCACAGGAAGTTCCAACAGAAGTCCAAGGGCCAACCGGAATGTGCCGGCTGCGGAGGCAACCATTCCCGTGCCAAGTGTCGATTCAGAGACGCCATCTGTAGGAAGTGTTCCAGAAGGGGCCACATCGCTAAGGTCTGCCGATCGGCTCCGTCTGACACCCCCCCTTCATCGACTCGCAAGTCCAAGCCTTCACTCCAGTCTGCCAAGGAAAGTTGTTTCGCTCTCACCAACTGCCGCTGCCCGTCTGGAACCACGATTGGCCAAACCGACTCGCCTACGCGACGCAAGCTGAATGTCACGGTGCTCATTGAAGGAGCTCCATGTGACATGGAGATCGACACCGGGTCTGCCCTGTCCATCGTGTCGTGGAGCACCATCAAAAGACTGGTACCCAGAGTGTCCAAAAGGCAACTCGACTCTCACCGCGTACACCTGAGAGACTACCAGGGAAACGACATTCCCGTGGTAGGCGTTGGCCGGTTCCGGATCGCCTTCAAGGATTTTTCGGGCCTGCTCCGGTTGGTGGTGGTCGAAGGTCAGCGGCCAAGCCTCCTAGGGCTAGACTGGTTTGATGCCCTCGGCCTGGAAGTCACCGGCATCAACTGCATCTCTAACGCAGAGACTGAGGGTCTGGTCAAAGACTTTGCCGAGGTTTTTGACGGCACCTTGGGGCAATATACAGGTACGCCCATCTCCTTTAGCCTTGATCCACAAGTCGCCCCCATCAAGCTAAAGCCACGCCGGGTTCCCTTTGCTCTCAAGGCTAAGGTGGACGAACAACTGGACAAACTGATCGCCCAAGGAGTTTTGGAGCCGGTTGACCACGCCAAGTGGGAAACCCCCATCGTCACGCCTGTCAAGCCAGATGGGTCGGTGAGAATCTGCGCTGACTACAAGTGCACGATCAACAAGGCACTTCAGCAGCACGCTTATCCGGTTCCTGTTGTCCAACACCTGCTGCATTCCCTGGGTGAGGGTAAGGTCTTCGCTAAGCTGGACCTTGCCCAAGCCTATCAACAACTGCCAGTCGATGATGCAACTGCTGAAGCCCAGACGATCGTCACCCACCGGGGGGCATTCCGTTGCCGCCGGTTGCAGTTCGGGGTGAGTGTGGCTCCTGGCATTTTCCAAAGCCTTATGGAGCGTCTCCTGCAAGGGCTTCCGGGCGTGGTACCATATTTTGATGACGTCTTGGTGTCTGCAGACTCACACCAGCAGCTGTTCGAGCGCCTCCGTGCCGTGCTGACCAGGTTCCAAGAGGCCGGGCTCAAGGTAAAGAGGGAGAAGTGCCAGATCGCCGTTCCACAGGTAGAGTTCCTGGGCTATCTTATCGATGCCTCCGGCCTTCACCCGACCACATCCAAGATCCGCGCTATCCAGCAGGCCCCCACCCCAAAGAACAAGACGGAGTTGCAGGCATTCCTGGGGCTGCTGAACTTTTATAACATGTTCCTGCCCCACAAAGCCACAGTGGCTGAGCCTCTTCACCGACTCCTTAGTACAAAGACGCCTTGGGCCTGGGGTCATCGGGAGACGGCGGCCTTCAATGCGGTTAAGGCTCTCCTTTCATCAGACAGTGTGCTGGTACAGTACAGTGAATCCAGGCCGCTGGTCCTTGCCTGCGACGCCTCACCTTTTGGCATCGGTGCTGTCCTTAGTCACCGTTTTCCAGATGGAAGAGAAGCACCACTCGCCTACTTTTCCAGGACACTATCTCTGACGGAACGGAATTACAGCCAGCTCGACAAGGAGGCATTGGCACTTGTGGCTGGAGTGAAGAGGTTCCATGAATACCTCTATGGCAGGACTTTTGACCTCATCACTGACCACAAGCCACTCCTGGGCCTCCTCGCCGGTGATCGTCCAACTCCACCGGTCCTCTCGCCACGCATGCTGCGATGGACTGTTTTCCTGGCTGCCTACCACTACCGGCTCATCCATCGCCCGGGGAAATCGATGGGCCATGCCGACGCCCTCAGCCGTTGCCCTCTTCCAGCATTTGTGGAAGACCCGGCTCCAGCTTCATCGTTCCTTCTGATTGAGGATCTTCCAGCAGCGCCTGTATCAGCTGCCACTGTGGCCTCCGCGTCTGCCCAGGATCGCACCATCAGCCGGGTGCTCAACTGGGTGTGGAGGGGGTGGCCACAAGGGCCTTTTGCATCGGAGTTCCAGCCCTTCGCAACCAGACAACATGAACTCTCAGCTCATCGCGGCTGTCTGCTGTGGGGAGACCGCGTCGTGATTCCCCAGGGACTCCGTCAGCGCGTCCTGGAGGCTCTGCACGTTTTTTTTTTTTTAAAAATAATTTTTATTGATTTTCATAAAACAAAAAGCACAAAAATAAACAAACAAACAAACAATACATGACTTCCCCATGCCTCCCCTTCACTGCACCCCTGTATCCAAAATTTTTAGCAATCCTTCATTCCTTTTCAAAATTTGATTTCCTTCGTAATTTTCTTAACTTAAATATTTACAACTATAATTCTCTATTTCTTAACCCTTGACATTTTATCAGTCCAAAATTTTGCAACAGTTCTTAAGATATAATTTAAATTTTTTCCAGTCCTCTTCCACTGTCTCCTTCCTCTGATCACGGATTCTGCTGGTCATCTCTGCCAGTCCCATAAATTCAGTCACCTTCGTCTGCCATTCTTCCAGAGTAGGTAATTCTTGCATCTTCCAATACTTTGCTAGAAGTATTCTTGCTGCTGTAGTTGCATACATAAAAAAGATCTTATCTTTCTTTGGTACCAATTGGCCGACCATGCCCAAGAGAAAAGCCTCCGGTTTCTTTACAAATGTCCACTTAAGGACTTTCTTAATTTCATTATAGATCATTTCCCAGTAGGCTTTAACCCTTGGGCAGGTCCACCAAAGATGATAGAAAGTTCCTTCACATTCGTTACATTTCCAGCATTTGTTACTGGGCAAATGATAGATCTTTGCAAGCTTGACTGGAGTCATGTACCATCTATAGATCATTTTCATTATGTTTTCTTTCAAGGCACTACATGCCGTAAATTTAAGGCCTGTGGTCCATAACTGTTCCCAGTCAGCAAACATAATATCATGTCCTAAGTCTTGTGCCCATTTAATCATAGCTGATTTAACTGTTTCATCCTGTGTATTCCATTTCAGCAACAAGTTATACATTTTAGACAAATTCTTAGTATTGGTCTCTAGCAATTCTGTTTCCAATTTTGACCTCTCTTTCTGAAATCCTAGTTTCTTGTCCTGTTTAAAAGTCTCATTTATCTGATAGTAATGTAACCAGTCTCGAACTTTGGATTTTAATTTCTCAAAGCTCTGTAATTTAACTTTTTCACCATCATATTCTATAATTTCACTATATTTTGGCCAATTAGAATCCATATTAAGTTTTTTACCGCTCTAGCTTCCATTGGTGACAACCATCTGGGTGTTTTGTTTTCCAACAAATCCTTATATCGGTTCCAAACATTGTATAAAGCTTTCCTGACAATATGATTTTTAAAGCCTTTATAGATCTTTGCCTTGTCATACCATAAATATGCATGCCAGCCAAAATTATTATCATACCCTTCCAAGTCTAGAATATCTGTGTCTTCAAGAAGTAGCCATTGCTTCAGCCAGCAAAATGCTGCTGCTTCATAATAGAGTCTTAAGTCCGGCAGCGCAACCCCCCCCCTATCTTTTGCATCAGTTAAAATCTTAAATTTTATTCTGGGTTTTTTGCCCTGCCAGACAAATTTAGATATGTCTTTCTGCCACTTCTTGAAACAATCCATCTTGTCTATAATTTGCAATGTCTGAAACAGAAACAGCAATCTCGGCAATACATTCATCTTAATAACAGCAATTCGGCCTAACAAGGATAATCTCAATCTAGACCATGTGTCAAGATCTTTCTTTACTTCTAACCAGCATTTCTCATAATTGTCTTTAAACAGATTCATATTTTTGGATGTTAGATTCACCCCCAGATATTTCACCTTTTTTGTTATCTCCAAACCAGTTTCCCTTTGAAAACTATCTTTTTCCCCCATCGTTAGATTTTTTTCCAATACCTTTGTCTTTTGTTTATTTAGTTTAAAGCCAGCCACTTGACCAAATATTTCAATTAATTCTAAAACTCTTTTTGTACTGACTTCTGGCTGTTGTAGTGTCAAAACTAGGTCATCTGCAAATGCTCTTAACTTATATTGTTTAGCTCCGAGATGTATTCCTTCAACCAGCTGATCCCTTCTAATCATATTCAACAACACCTCCAGGACCGATATAAATAGTAGAGGGGATATTGGGCAACCCTGTCGTGTCCCTTTTTCTATTGGGATTTCATCCATAACTACACCATTCACAATTAATTTAGCTTTTTGCTCTGAATATATTGCACCTATACCGTTTTCAAAGTTTTGGCCTACCCCCATCCCATGGAGATTCCTCTTCATAAAACTCCAAGAAATATTGTCAAAAGCTTTCTCCGCGTCCACAAAAATCAGTACTGCTTTTCTATTTATATCAGTCTCCAATAGTTCCAAAATGTCTATGATATTCCTTACATTATCTAACATATGTCTCCCTGGGAGAAAGCCTGTTTGATCTTTCTGAATCTCCTCTACCAACACTTTTTTAAATCTTTTTGCTAAAATGTCTGCAAAAATTTTATAATCCACATTTAAGAGTGATATAGGGCGGTAGTTCTTAACTTGATGTTTCTCAGTTTCTGTCTTCGGTATAAGTGAGATGAATGCTTCTTTCCACGATTCGGGAGCCTTTTTCCCCTCCAAAATTTGGTTACACACTTCTTTCAATGGTTGTATTAACCATTCCTTCATTGCTTTGTAATATCTCGCCGTCAGTCCATCTGGCCCTGGTGATTTTCCCAATTGCATATTCTGGATGGCACCCTCGATTTCCTGGTTCGTAATTTTTTCATTTAAAGTCCTTTTATTTTTTTCACAGATCTTTGATAGTCCATATTTTTTAATAAATTCTTCTATCTCTTGTTCATCTTTCGGCCCTTGTGCGTATAATTTCTTAAAGAAACTTTGGAAGCAATTACTAATTTCATTTGGTTTATTTATAAATTTTCCCTCTACTTCAAGGGACGTCACAGTATTCAACTTTTGCCTCTTTTTCAATTGCCATGACAGCAATTTCCCGCATTTGTCTGCTGATTCAAAAGTTTTTTGCCTCATTTGTTTTATTTTCCATTCTATTTCTTGGTTCATCAATTCCATGTATTGGGTCTGGTAGTACTTTATTTCTCTTAAAATCTCCTGGGATTTTGGTTTTGACCTCAGTTTCTTCTCTCCTTCTTTCATCTGATTCCAGATTTTTTCTTTCTTCTCATTTTGTTGTTTCCTTTTTATCGAATTTTGTTGAATTAGAAAACCACGCATGACAGCCTTACTTGCGTCCCATATTATTCTTCTTTCCAGGTCTGTTCCAAGGTTTATTTCAAAGCAATCTTTCAGGGTTTTTTGGGCCTTTTTTAGAATTTCTTCATCTCTAAAGAGGGTGTCATTCATTCTCCATCTGAAAGTTCCAGCTGTTGTCAATTTCATTTCCATCTTTACTGCATTATGATCAGAGCAGGTTTTTGGGCAGATTTCTGTATTTTTAACCCTTGGTGCCAGATTGCTAGAAATCCATATTTGGTCAATTCTGGTCCATGTCATTTTTGCTTCAGAGAAGAAGGTCCCCTCTCTTTCCAGAGGGTTCCTTGTTCTCCAAATGTCAATCAAGTCCATTGTGTCAGTCAGTTCAAAAAAGGTCTTTGGTAGTCTCCCATCCTTAGAGATTACTTGTCTTTGAGCTTTGTCCATATTTGTGGAGACGACTCCATTCATATCGCCCATCATTATTATTTTGTGATCCATAAAATCCGTTAATGTCTCATGCAACTTCTTGAAGAATTCAGCCTTCCCCTCATTAGGTGCATAAATTCCTACAATCAAGATTTTTTCTCCTTGTATTTGAATTTCCACTGCCAGAAACCTTCCTTGTTCATCTTTAAAGATCATTTTTGGTTCCCATTTTTCCTTAACATAGATCACGACTCCTCTTTTCTTAACTTTATCTGAGGAAATGAATTCCAGTCCTAATCTTTTATTTATCAGGAGTTTTCTATGTATTCTGGCAATATGAGTTTCTTGCAAACATATTATGTCTAGTTGCTCTTTCTTTAGTATATGAAAGACTTGGGTCCTTTTTCGGGGATGGTTAAGGCCGTTGCAGTTCCAACTCAGGAGTTGCAGAGACATTTTTGTTACTGGGTGTCTTTTCCACCAACCGCTCCAAGTTCTTGTTCCTGATCGGTCGGTGCTGGGTTCAGTCCAAATGATAGATTTGCAATATCTGGTATTTCTCCCTCAGTCACAGTTCCTTTTTGTAAATCCTCAAAATTTCTCTCCAAAAAGTGTTCCTTATCTTGAGTTGTTTTTATTTTAATTTTCTTCCCTTTGAAGTTAAAGGACAACCCTTGTGGGAACTCCCATCTAAATGGAGTATTGTTTTTTTTCAGCAAATCCACTAAATCTTTAAATTGAGTCCTCACCTCCAAAAAATATTTAGGGATATCTTTGTAAATCTGTATTTGAGAGTTCTTAATAATCAGTGCCTTCTGGAAATGTAGGTTCAATATTTTATCTCTTTCTTCCTTGGATCTTAAGGTGATTAGGCAATCCCATGGTTTCTTGCCTTGCTTTCTGCCAATCCGGAAGGCTGTAGTTATTACAAATTCATCTTCTTCTCCTTCTAGTTCATCAGTCCAAAATTCCTGAAATTTATCTGTGAGAAATTCCCCAAGGTTGCCCTCTTCCTCCTCTGGTACCAATCTCAATTTCAGATTTTTACCTTTCCTCTCCAGTTCCATAAGAGCTAAGGTTGCATCATGTTCATGTACCTTCTTTGCAATAGGTACATATTTTCCCTTGACTTCCTCGGCAGTAGTTTTAGCAGATTCAGCTATTTTCCTTGTTTCGGTACTTTCTTGTATCAAACGATTTATAGACTCTGTGTTAGACGATATAGTCGTTGTGTTCAAGTCGAGTCTTGTTGTTAATTCTGTCAATTTCTTGGGAGTTCTCTGTAGATTGCTTGGTGAGTACTTCCAGAGATTGATTTATTTTGAGCAGTGCCTGTGTCATAGAATCCATTGATGCTGTTGTTACTCTCTCTTGTCCAGCTGCTGCTCCTGATATAGAGGTTCTTTTCTGAGCCTGCTTTTGAGCTTGCTTTGTTTTACTTCTTGTTGATATTTCATCCAGTGGCGTGCTCATAACTCAAGGTCGTTCTCACAGGAAAGTTACAAGTGGAAAATCCCAGTTCTTTACTTCAATACTGCAGTCTCTCTTTTAATCCTCTAGAGGGGGAAATTGTATCCGAGCAGGAATAACAAAGAAACAGTGAAGCAAGTAGCCATACAATGTCCCAAAGAAAATAAAATCCAACCCAAAGTCTTACTTTGTTGCAATTTAAAAATCTGGATCTACTAAGTAAAGTCCCGTTATTATGTTCCAGATATATTCTTACTTTGTATCCACAGTCCTCTCTTTTTGACAGTTCGTTTCAAGCGCTCTCCGTTCAGGCAGCCTGATCAAAGGTATCAGCAGCGGAGAGTTTCCATTCACAATTTACTTCTTCTAGCGGTTTAAATTGAGCCAATTTTTCCTTCCCCCCTACTCCCGCTTCATGGGGGGAAGGTCCTTTCAATGTCGGGGTTTAGCAAAGTTCAAACAAGACGTTTCTTTTAAATACAGCAAGTTCTTTTCATTGCTGCGTTAATCGTGCAGTTCCGGGAGGCTGACTTCCTTAATTTTTGCCTTTCCCGTTTTCGGCCAAATCTTCTTAAAAATAGTCCGTTTCCAAATATTTTGTAATTCCTACTCACAGGTTTGTTGCCAATCGGTAATTTCAGGAAGGAATCGGCGCTCTCCGTCAATGGCGACGCGGCTTCGCTCCACGAGCTGGGTTGCGATCCTCAGCACCGCACTCACTCCCGATGCCGCTCCGGAGCCTTTAAAAAGACTCCTTTGCGATACCGGGGGGTGCAAAGGTGCCCACCGAATCTCCTTGTTCACAGGCTTCTGCGCCTGTGATTTTAGGGGTCCCCCGCTCGCCGTAGCGGGTCAGACCCGAACTCGTGAAGCAGTCCTGCCTCGGAGCTCGAGGCAAAGACCGCCATTAAGACGCTGGCGCCGACCGGAAGTCTGGAGGCTCTGCACGTTGGCCACCCGGGAATTGTCAAAATGAAGGCGTTGGCTCGGTGTTACGTCTGGTGGCCTAATATGGACGATGCCATCACTGCCTGGGTGTCCGCCTGTCAAGCGTGCCAAGAGTCGAGGCCTGCACCACCGGCAGCTAAGGGACACACCTGGGAGACGCCAAAGACACCCTGGTCAAGGGTGCACATTGATCTGGCTGGCCCCTTTCACGGCCGGACCTTTATGGTAGTGGTGGACGCCTATTCCAAATGGCTGGAGGTCGCCCTGATGCCCTCCACCACTACCGAAGCTGTCATCCGGGTGCTGCGAGGCCTGTTTGCAACGCATGGGTGTCCTGATGTCCTTGTCTCTGACAACGGACCACAGTTCACGTCAGGCACGTTTGAGCGGTATCTTTTGGGACTGGGCATCCGCCATGCCCTAACGGCACCCTTTCATCCATCCAGCAACGGGCAAGCGGAAAGAATGGTGCGCTCGGCAAAAGAGGCACTGGCGCGCCTGGACCGGGGAGACTGGCATGAGCGGGTCGCCGAATACTTGTTCGTGCAACACATCACCCCTCATGCGGCCACAGGGAGGAGTCCTGCTGAACTGCTTATGGGCCGCCGCCTCAGGTCACCGCTCGACCGGCTACACCCGGACTTTGCCGTGGCTGAACCCCCAGGCTGTGCCAACGCGCCACGGTCATTTGTCCCAGGAAACCAGGTCTTTGCCCGGAACTATGTGGGGGACATTCCTTGGGTGCCAGCCACAGTAGTGGGAGTCACTGGACCTCGCTCGTACCAGGTGGCACTCGAAGACGGACGCTTGTGGCGACGGCACATAGACCAGCTTAGGCGCAGGGTTGGGGACTTGGACACTACCGAGGTGCCCCCAACTGCGCTTGCGGCTCCAGAAGAGACACGTACAGATGGCGAGGCCCCACCTACACCTCCCTCGCAAACTGCCAGCGTGGAGCCGAACCAAGCCGCTTCAGAGGGTCTGCCAGACTTACCACAGACTCAGACCACTCCACTTGCGGAGGCTCCACCCACAGCAGCGGATCCAGGGGAGTTGGTTCCAACGCCACCTAGGGTCGCACCACAGCCTCAGCAAGAACTGTGTGGCCCTCCGGACTTGGCTACCAGTCCCCGGCGGTCTGGCAGAGTTCCCAAGCGCCCAACTTATTTAAAGGACTATGTTGTTGGACATGTATCACTGTTGGTCTAAGTATGGGAAATGTAACCAATATGCTTTTGTGCCTAATTGAACCATTACGCGTAGTGCTGTATATAAGGAAACCATTACGATTGTAACTAACGCCTTGTCTCGGTGGGGAGGGGTGTTATGTAGTGAAGTTTCACCCTGGGCCAGCAGGGGGATACTGTATATAGTTTTTACTCAGGTCTGTAGATAGTTTTCCCTCAGGTCCGCGTCAGTTATTTTAGGCGGGAACTCTGGGCTGTTGTTGTTACAATGTTGACAGCCAGCTGCCTATAAAAGCAGGCCGGCTGAGCTGTTTGCAGTCAGTTCTATTCCAGCTTACGAAATAAAGAGCTACTTGGAGAAATCGCTGTGTTGTCTGCTATGTCAACCCACAACTTAACACTTATCGTCGGTCTGCAGAGCATGCAACTCTTAATCTAATGGTCATGGGTTCGAATCCCACATTGGGCAAAAGATTCCTGCAGTGCAGGGGGTTGGACTAGATGACCCTTGTGGTCCCTTCCAACTCTGTGAATAGTAAGCAGTCTACAAACAGACTCAATCAACCAATAAGCAAACAAGCAAGCCATGGATTGGACCACTTCTGCACAGCCAGAAATCTTCACTGAACTGAAGGAGCGTATGAAATGTCCCTCTTTTCAATTAAAAAAAAAATACTTTCTGCTAGAATCGCCCTCAGTCTGCAAACACTGCTGAGGAAGCTGCTGAGAAGAAAACCCTCCCACCTAGAACAGAGTGGATGTTCTGGGCCTCCACATAAACACACCTTCTCAGGCTAAGCAGGCATTGGACGCTGGGAGTTTGCACCAATTTGGGAGTTGTTTCAGGAAGTGCAAAAGTATTGTTTTGCACTATCTCGCTGTCCCGTGGCAGGCAGTTTTTTGGTGTGTTTTTTTTATGGGGTCTGGTTACTCACGAGGAGAAAATACTGAGGCCATATGGCTGTGTTGTAATTCTATTTATTTACAAAACAAATTGAGCAGGGAGGAGCTGGCAGGCATCCAGGCAGACACAGCAAGTCCTTAAAAGCGGCAGCGGTTTCCCCAAAGCAAACCCTCGGAGCTTCCCGCAAGGCTCATTCCGGCCGGCCAGCTGCAATAACCCAGGCTTCTGTCTCCTTCGAGGGGCACACCCAAAGCGTAAGAGCTCTTTCCTTCAGTTCACACCTGAGCAAGCGCAATGTGTCCCCCCAGGAGCAAGCACCTGCTATCAAATCTCAGAGAGGCAAGCATATCTGAGGCATTTAGAGCCCACCAAGGGACAACTTTAGCTACCAGATAAGCAAAAACTTAAGGGCAAAGGTGATCTCCTTATTTTGCAAGACCCACGGCTACGGTATGGTTCCTTTTCTGTCCGTCTCCCACCCTGCAGGCTGTACTCTCAGCTCTGTTATGATTAGGAGAGCGCCAGGAACCGCAGCATGCTCAACGAAACTAAGACTAAAACATATCAGTCATACCCCCACCAGCGCTCCAACAGACAAATTAAGTAATGAAGAGAAAGCCAAAATAAACCCAAGTCAGAAAACCGGAGACATGACACCATAGCTATTACTTCCATGTACAACATACCAAATCTCTTTCGTTAAGTTCAACGCAATGTCCTAAAAATGCTTGGCCTATGCAGGGGGTGGGGGTGGGGGTGCTTTTTAATTATTATTTTTTAAAAAAAATACCCACCCCCCAAATTGCAGTTACTTTTTAATTATGTCTTCTCCCTCTTTGTTGCTGGCTAAATAAACTAGAACATGGAAGGAGAACAGGCGGGAAAGAGCACCCATTAAAGGCGCACAATTGCACAAAGAACCTAGGGCTTGCCGATCAGAAGGTTGGCGGTTCGAATCCCTGCGAGCTCCCGTTGCTCGGTCCCAGCTCCTGCCCACCTAGCAGTTCGAAAGCACATCAAAGTGCAAGTAGATAAATAGGTACTGCTCCGGCGGGAAGGTAAACGGCGTTTCCGTGTGCTGCTCTGGTTCGCCAGAAGCGGCTTAGTCATGCTAGCCACATGACCTGGAAGCTGAACGCCGGCTCCCTCGGCCGATAAAGTGAGATGAGCACTGCAACCCCAGAGTCAGTCACGACTGGACCTAATGGTCAGGGGTCCCTTTACCTTTACCTTTACCTTTACCTTTACCTTTACCTTTACCTTTACCAGGAGTTTGTTTAACTGAAAGCAAAAAGGCAGCGGCTTTCCTTGAACTAGATTTATTCTCTCTGTGCAACGAAACACGTCCCCCCCCCCCGCTCCAAGAAAGCCCAATGGCACAAGAGGAAGGGAAGACATGATAATAAATACATCCAAAGGGCAAAAGCCAAGGGGCTAACACCTGTCTGACTGAATGCACAGAGAAGTTAATGGGAGGACTCCGAAGGCACCTTTAATCTCATTCAATAAAGTAACTTGCCAGGTGCAAGTTGGCTTCCTTGTAATAACAATGACTCTCTACGAAGAGGCAGAGATTGGCATGTCCAGCGGGACTGTCTGTTTTAACGAAATTGCTGGTTGGGAACACGCTGAGGCAATTGTGGTTTGGACGCTGAACAAAGAGTAACAGTTGCAAAGGACCTGGATGACTACGAGAACACTCCAGAGTCCTCCTCCAACAAAAACACATTGCCTTAGGACTTGCAGGACTTCCCGGAAAGCAAGGGACACTCGTACATCTGCAGCCTCACAAGGCACAGCGGTTGGGGTGGGAGGGCAGGCAGGTTTCTGCACCAGCCTGGAGCTGGCAAAAGGGATTGGGCCCAAATCAGGCCCTGGGATGTCACGTGACAGCAGCGGGGCTGGCTCAGGATGCAATTGATCCTCGGCCAACTCAACCTCAAGCCTGAGGTCTCCTCTGAGGAGGAACAGGGGAGCAGGACCATCAACCCCAGTGAACCTGGAGGGCTGTAGGATCCTAAACACTCTTGCCGTGGGACTGGAGAAGAGGAGGGAGCAAGTCGACTGCCAATATGCTTGGGTAGCTCAGTGATGGGGCACCTGCATGGATCATGGTGGAGACCCCAGCATCTATATGTGCTCCCAATATGATCTGTTTCATTCCTGAAGAAGCAACATTCCTTCCCAGCTGCAGTCTTCCTAACCTGGGGACAGTCAACTGTCTCATTCAGATAACAGACTCAGCAGACACAGGTGGTCCCAGGCATTTTCTAGTTTAGCGTTCTGCAGAGGAAACAGCATTTTTCTTTATACAGAGTGTTTCCCAAGGAAACATGTTGATTGTGCAAATTCTCCCCATCCTGCTTACTGCCATTGCTTTCCCTGGCTACTGATAGTTCGGACCCGCTTCTCCTCTGCATCTTTCCTGAATTCATCTTATTGTTTGCACGCATTACGCATTGTAATCTAACATATTTCCATTTTGCTTATCAAAGGTATTGATTAGGGGGGTCTCTGAAGGGACGCACACCAAAGGAATTAAACAATGGTATATATCACAAAACTTTCAAACATCAAACAACAGTACAGTGGTACCTCAGGTTACAGACGCTTCAGGTTACAGACGCTTCAAGTTACAGACTCCGCTAACCCAGAAATAGTACCTCGGGTTAAGAACTTTGCTTCAGGATGAGAACAGAAATCATGCAGCACCAGCGGGAGGCCCCATTAGCTAAAGTAGTACCTTAGGTTAAGAACAGTTTCAGGTTAAGAATGGACCTCCAGAACGAATTAAGTTCTTAACCAGAGGTACCACTGCGCATCATTAAGGGTATTACATAAATGATAGAATTTTCCTGTTATAAAATTAACGTCACAGAGCACCGTCCTCCCCAAGTCCAGTCTTTCAGGTTGTGTCTTCTTCAAGCTTGATCCCTATGCTGGCTGGAGCGGAAATGGCCTTTTCTCATTCCCCTCAGCCCTACAGCAGTTCTCTCAAAAGCGACTAGAACTTACAGCCCTTTCAAGCATGAAAACCTCAGAAAACAAGGAACTTAAAATGCTGGGGACATCCATTTTAAAACTTTAGGGAAACCTCACTCTGAACTTGTTCTGAAGGTTTCGGGGCCTTAAGGAGAGGGGACACAACCGATATCATGCAGACTGAAGTTCTGAGGTATTATAAGCTAATTGCCCATAACGGCAGCTGCTGCCAGCCTCAACTCTCCCACTGAGCTTGGTTAAAGTATGATGCAGAACTGGATTACTAAGACTAGGAAGTGGACAGAATGGCGTCATAATGCCGTAGAGCATAGCTACATGATGCAGCAATAAAACTCCTAGCACATTTGCAAAGCTAAGCAGGGTCTGGTAAGGTTTCTAATCAGATGGGGGACCTCATGCATTGCAGGGGGTTGGACTAGATGACCCACGAGGTCCCTTCCAACTCTTCAATTCTATGATTCTGTGACATCACTGGGGGCTAGCGAAGGAAATTTAGTTTGAGGGTAAGTGAGGGCCATGATTGAACATTTCCCCAAGAAGCACCAAAGCTCACCACAGCATTTTCAGGACCGCCCAAAACATTCACACAAATGAGGAGCTGTTTTGACTTAGCCTCACTTTGCTAAGCTGAAGCGTCTTTCCTAGTTTCCCACAGTGTGGGTTGGCCAAGCATTTGGGGTCAAACCATCCTGACAGGAAAATCCAGCTCAGAATTTCTGGGGAAATCAATCAAGTTCAAAAGGGGGGGGGGAATCCAAGAGATAATGCTTTTTTAAAAAAAGAAGAAAAGAAAACCCACCATCTAGATGGAGGTGTGCGCTGGGTCTGTATCTTCAACAATGAGGTTTTGAATTTCCTTGATGCATTTCCTCGAACTTTATAAGGATACATGATCTATAAGTCTCCCTTTTCGTTTGACTCATCGCTCAAGTCCCTGGCCGGCCATAACCCACCAAGTGCTCTTCGTGCACAGCACGAATCGGCCTGCGACCAAAACAGGCTCGGACCACCAGGAGAACGACTATCCTTTCCCATCGTTTTAAGTGGGGATGCTCTGAAGGGCCTCGGTGAGAAAGTGAGAGAGCTGCCATATCTCATACCAACGGCATGTGGCCCGCTCCTGACTTGCCTGCAGGAAACAGATGTCACCAGTTAAACAGATCATGAAAGCTTCAATCGCTTCCTTATGGCGGAGGCTGGACGGCTTCTCCACTCTTTCGCCCTCACCACTGGCGGACGGCTTCAGATGCTTCGTTCCTTTTCGGGAGGCAAAGGAGGGGTGTGTGTGTGATGATTCCTGGGAAACATTTGCCCAGGGAAAGACATGCAAAAAAAAAAAAAAAGACCCCTAAACACACACACACACCCTTGATGCAAGCAGCTGCTTTTGGATCAGGGGATGTTGCAGAGTCTCTGAATTCCGGCTTCCTCCTCACTCTCATTCATTCCTAACTCTTCCCTCCAATATGGCCTTGGCCCCTGGAGGAGAGGTGAGCAATAAAACAGGATCCAGAAAAGAAAACAGCTGGCTGTCAGCGCCTCGTTAGCTCCTTGGCTTCCCCCGGCACTGGGACCCATAATCTCCGCTCCCCACTCCTCCCACCCCAAGGCATCCTGTCCATTCTTCTCATTCCAGAGCCATAAAGGACGGCAAGATGTCCACCAGGTCCCACCCAGCCCTGAGCCAAGAGCCAGAGATGTGCGGTTGCTCCCTGCTGTGGCTCCTTCGCCACTGCAGAATGCAGAGTGCGCACAGCCCACAGCACATCCATGCAGTCGAATGCTTTGGAAGCCTCTCTTTGGAAGCCGACCAGCTGTGCCTTGCTGCTGGCTTGTACAAAGATTTCTCTTGAATGTGTGGGGTTTCGTACTTTATTTCTATTTATTCGATTGATATAGTGCCCTTCATCAAAAGCTGTAGCAAGTTGGTGGATCTTCAGGAACCACCAACCTAATCAATCACCAGACATCAACACAGAGGCAAAACACTCCATCGGCCAAAAGATTACAACTCACTGAAGGCTCAGGTGATAGTTAGCATTTTTTAGCAATAACGAAATTCTTAATTAAGATATGTGCATTGCTTTTTTAAAAAACAAACAAACATAATGTTATTGCACACTTAACAGACTACAGTATATTGCAAACATAACTTTTATACACACCGGGAAACTGAAGAATTTGTGCGACTCTATTTATTGCAATATTTGCTTTATTGCGGAGGTCTGGAACCAAACCCGAAATATCTCCTAAGTATGTCTTTATATGCACCCCAAAGAACAAAGACCATCTTGTCTATAAATTTGTGGAAGACTATTGCAGAGTTTATGAATATAGCATGAAGAGCCTTTGGCAACGAGACTTTGGGTTGCGAGTGCTCTGGGAGTATATCTCTCTGCAAGATTTGTGGTGTTACAAATGCATCTCTGTTTTTGTCTACGAGATGCTGGAGGGTATGTTTACATCGGACTTCTGAATGGGCACGATGCAGATCTCAGTGGAGTGGAATGATGAAGCTCTGGCAGCCAGCTTGTGTGTAGGAGGGACGACCGGTCTTTATGGCTGTTCAGGACCCACCTCTTAGGACCCACAACCAAGTCTGCTGGACATAATAAAAAATCTCTGAAAGGGTTTGCTCTGTCTGCATTTTCGAGCATTTAAAATGTACATCTCCTGCACTAATATAGGGATCGGGATGCAATTATCCTCCAGATCTTGCACTTCTCAGAATGTTGCAATACAGTTCTCAGGCTCAAAAAAATGTACTCAGGCCATCCTTTCCCAGCGTATGGCCTGAAAGTTTATGGTGCCAGCATCTTGCTTATGCTAATCATGTCTGAGTCTGGTAATAATAATAATAATAATAATAATAATAATAATAATAATAACCGCTCCCCGCTTAAAACGGGGGGCGCCCTTTGCGTGGACGCGCGCAGCCCCTAGATCTGAAGCGGCTCCAACAGCATAGGCTTGGCTTTGCCTCCCTCAGGTGGGATACCTAGAGGTCTCCGCCTACCTCAGTCAATTGTCCAATCCCACCTGGGGGAAGTGTTGCCAAGGAGACCAGGCCAGGTAGGGGAGGGATTACCTGCCCACACAATAGAGGGAGGATCTTACCTGGGAATCCTCACTTGGCTCCAGAGTAATAATAATAATAACAACAACTGATTGATTGATTGATTGATTGATTGATTTCTACCCTGCCCATCTGGCTGGGTTTTCCCAGCCACTCTGGGCGGCTTTCATTAAAAACAGACTAAGCAGAACATTAAAAACAGAATAAAACTTCAGACATTATAAACTTCCCTAAACACTGTGACTGCCTTAGAACGAGGTGTCCATCACCTTGGACTCTGTGATGGAGAGAAGCTGGGATATAGGTGTGAGAAAATAAATAAGAACATAAGAGAAGGCTGCTGGATCAGGCCAATGGCCCAGCTGGTCCAGCATCCTGTTCTCACAGTGGCCAACCAGATTCCTGCGGGAAACCAGCAAGCGGGATTCAAGCACAGGAGATCTCTCCCCTCCCATGCTTTCCAGCAACTCGTATTCAGAAGTACTTCTGCATCCAACCGTGGTAGCAGAGCATAGTCGGCATGGTGAGTAGCTATCACTAGCCGCCTCTTCCGTGAATATGTCTTCTCCTCTTTTAAAGCCATCCGAGTTGGTGGCCTTCGCCACCTCCTGTGGCAATGAGTTCCAAAGTTTAACTACGTGCTGTGTGAAAATAAATGATATGATATAAAATCGAAATGAAATGCAGGCAATTCTCAGTTTTTTTTTGGGGGGGGGGTTATATTCTGAACTCCCATGTGCATGGGTGGGGCCCATGCAAAGTGTTCTGCCCCACTGCAGCCCTGTTCCGCCATTTTAGTGACGTTTTAGGGTTCAGCACCATGCGCACATGCGCAACCCCCATTAATCAGATGCACATAAATCAGGACTTGCCTGTATAGATTTTGTGGCGAAACAGATATTTAAATCCATTTCTTGCATGAATTATTTGTTGTTGTTGTTGTTGTTGTTGACAGCTGAATGTGGAAACAGAATAGAGCAGTCCGAATGAGCACATGCAACAAGAAGGAGACTGGTCCACCCACCGCTGGTTCCTAGAGAGGAAATGAATGAGAACATTTATTTGGCATCTTATTCACAAGGGCTCAGGCCACACAACACCTTTAAGACTGAGAATATTGCGCCATAAAGCATGCATAATACTGCAACATAAAATGAGAATATTAGAGATATAAAACACATTTCTAAAATAGGCTGCAAAAAGCAAATGGCTTCTCACTCCCTAAATGGTTGCCCGCAGAAGAATGTCTTGCCGGAGATTTTCATTACCCTCAGGGCTTGGCAAGAGCAGCGCTGTGGTAGAGAACGGCTCCCTGGAAGGAATGTGGCTCAGTGGCAGAGCATCTGAGAGCCAGTGTGGTGTAGTGGTTAAGAGCGGTGGACTCGTAATCTGGTGAACCGGGTTCGCCTCTCTGCTCCTCCACATGCAGCTGCTGGGTGAGCTTAGGCTAGTCACACTTCTCTGAAGTATCTCAGCCTCACTCACCTCACAGAGTGTTTGTTGTGGGGGAGGAAGGGAAAGGAGATAATAATAATAAAAAAATTTTATTTATACCCTGCCCTCCCTGGCCAGAACTGGGCTCAGGGTGGCTAATACCAGTAAAATTACAATGAAAACATAATAGAGGGAGGGAAAAAATTGTTAACCGCTTTGAGACTCCTTAAGGGGAATGAAAGGTGGGATATCAAGTCCAAACTCCTCCTCCTCCTCCTCTTCTTCTCTGCATGCAGAAGGTCCCAGGTTCAAATCCTGGCATCTCCAGGTAGGGCTGCGGGAGATCCTTGTCAAAAACCCTGGAGAGTTATGGGCAGTCAACTAGTGAGCTAGATGGACCAATGTTTTTACACCAGGTTGCTCACCGGGGCAAGATGGTTTGAGCATACAGTGGTGCCCCGCAAGACGAACGCCTCGCAAGACGGAAAACCCGCTAGACGAAAGGGTTTTCCGTTTTGGAGGTGCTTCGCAAAACGAATTTCCTATGGGCTTGCTTCGCAAGACGAAAATGTCTTGCGAGTTCCTGCGGGGTTTTTTTTCCTCCCCCACCCCTTTTTCTAAGCCGCTAAGCCGCTTATCAGCTGATCTGCTAAGCCGCTAAACAGCTAAGCCGCTAAGCCGCTTATCAGCTAAGCCCCTAAGCCGCTAAGCCGCTTATCAGCTGATCCGTTAAGCCCCTAAGCCGCTAATAGCGCTAATCCGCTAAGCCGCTAATGGGCTTGCTTAGCAAGACGAAAAACCGCAAGACGAAGAGACTCGCGGAACGGATTCTTTTCGTCTTGCGAGGCACCACTGTATTACACCAATCCTGGTCCGACTGCATTGGCTGCCAGTTGGTTTCCAGGCCCAATTCAGAGTACTGGTTTTGACCGATAAAGCCTTAAGTGGGTCAAGTCCACAAGGCCTCAAGCACTGCCTCTCTCCACATTAACCGGCCCGTACTCTGCAATCATCATCTGAGTTCCTTCTTCATGTGCCTTCATGAGAGGTCCAGAAGGAAGCAACACAAGAACGAGCTGTTTCTGCACTGGTTCACGCTTGTGAAATACTCTCCCTTTTAAGGCTCACCTGACACCTTCATTACATATCTTTAGGCAACAGACGAAAACATTTCTCTTTAACCAGGCATTTGGCTGATTAGCATTCTATGTCCTTTTAAATGTCTTTGTCAAAGGGTGGTTATCATTGTTTCATTATGTATGTTGTGTTCTCATTTTGTATTTTTTAAAAAGTATTTTTATTAACAATTCCAACATAACAAATTATCGAAACATATCATATACATTATTTTTCCCCTTCCCCCCTTCAAACCCTCCCCCCCCCGAGACTTCCCTCAGCCCCTCTCTCTGATTTCTCAGCACATATTATTCTCTGCATGTTATAAAATTATACATATCCTTACATTATCTATCTACCATGTTATCAACTAATAAATTTGTGTATGTTTATTCAAAACCTGCCAAGGAGTCCAGTTCATTTTGTTGTCTTTTTAAATAATTTGTAAAAAGTTCCCATTCTTCCTTAAAGTCACAGTTGTCCTTGTCCCGCAGTTTGTATGTCAATTTAACCAGTTCTGCATAACTCATCAATTTTTCTTGCCACTGTTCTTTCATTGGGATTTCCTCATTCTTCCATCCTTGTGCTATCAAGACTCTTGCCACTATTGTAGCATACATAAATAAGTTCTTTGTTTTTCTTGACAGGTCTTGTCCTACCATCCCTAACCAAAATGCTTCTGGTTTTTTTACAAATGTCATTTTAAACATTTTTTTTCAATTCATTATATATCATTTCCCAAAATTTTAAAACTTCTATACATTCCCACCACATATGATAAAAATTCCCTTCTTTCTCTTTACATTTCCAACATATGTTTGACCCGGTTTTGTACATTTTTGCTATCTGTACTGGTGTAATATACCATCTATATATCATTTTCATATAATTTTCTTTCAAGAGAGAACTATCTGTAAATTTCAAATTTATTTTCCGCAATTTTTCCCAGTCCTCAAATTGTATATTATGGGCACCTCTTTTTCTAGAAAAATACACTGGGTGCACACATTAAATAGATAAACAGTCTATTTTAGGCTTCCTAAGGTTGTGCTGAACTGGCCAAGACAGACTGCAACAGACAGCTTGGTGACTGCATTTATACTGGGTGAGGGTGGGGTCACACTTGTGCAGACTTACATAACTGGAAGGAAACTTCCAGATGACACAGTGGGGTGGCAGTGCTAACCTGACCTCCCAACAGCTGAGTCGCCAGACTTTCTGTTGTTTACTAGGAAGGAGAGGGAGGGGCAGGTGAAAGGGAGGTCAGTGTGGTACCAAGACACCAGCAGGAGTCCCAGATTGACTCCGCTGGTGCATTTGCACTGTGCTAACCTCCCCAATGCCCCACCTCCCCTCCCTCCAATGAAGCAGCAGTGATTCAACCATATAAAGGTCACATGAGTGCTGCTGAACCATCCTGCCATCCACTATTGGATAGGGTGGATTTTGTTGGTCTGAGACAGAATATTGCAGTTGGTCGGGTGACAGAACCTGGCAGACCTTGTGTAGATGATGATGATGAAGAGTTTGGATTTGATATCCCGCTTTATGACTACCCTAAGGAGTCTCAAAGTGGCTAACATTCTCCTTTCCCTTCTTCCCTCGCAACAAACTCTCTGTGAGGTGAGGGGGGCTGAGAGACTTCAGAGAAGTGTGATTGGCCCAAGGTCACCCAGCAGCTGCAGGTGGAGGAGCGGGGAAGCGAACCCGGTTCACCAGATTACGAGTCCACCGCTCTTAACCACTACACCACACTGGCACACACTACACCACACTGATGGTGGGACTGAGAGTTTTTAGGGCCTCCATACCTTGATAGGAGATGCAGATTGTTGCTGTTCTCTCCAGATCACTGGAATACAATGTAGGGCTAGTTGACAACTTTACGCTTAAGAGAATGGTTTGAAACACATAATTTCTCAGCTGTCCTTTTTTTAAAAAAAATACATAAACGGGGCTGCCAACTTTTAAACTGGCCATCGTAGTGTTGTCTTTAACAGCTGTTTGGACTGCAGCAATGAGCAGTCAATCATGCTTTATCTCCAGTTTGCGAAAAGCTCTGCCTGCTTATTTCTGCACACCAGACTTCCGTTAAAGCACAGGAACCAGCCAGCTTGGTTTTTTCTCTCTAGTCAGTTTGCAAACCTACACACAAAGATGGAGGCCGTTGGCAGGAAAAATGGCCCATCCCCTTAAGGCCGCTGCACAAATCGGTAGATGTTCACAATTTCCAGGAAGTCCGGGTCCTGGGTGCCATTGTGATGTCTCTAACTCCCATCTTAGAGCGGTCATTTTAAAAAGAAAAAAAGATAGCATCAATCCAGAGTATAATAATCCTGGACAGATAAAAACTGGTGCTTTTGAAATCTGAAACAGCTTGAGGTTGCCTACATACAACGTTTTACTCTGGAATCAATAGAGATTGAGTATTTGCTTTTTTAATGTTTGATGTTTTACTAAGTTTTTAAATATGCTGTAATCCACCCAGAGTGGCTGGGGAAAACCAGCCAGATGGGTGGGGTGTTAATAATAATAATAATAATAATAATAATAATAATAATAATACATGGCCCACACACAGAATGTAGATCTTCTGCATGTTTTTTATGCCCCAGAAAAGTGCATCTTGAGAAACTGTGTTTCATCTTGAAAACCAAAGCTTGTGGCAGATTGATTCGACATTCCCTGGCAGTGCGTCCATTTGAAAACAGATGTGGGCGGTCTCAGCAATAGAGGGGGAAGATCACCACCTATCCAATGATTTGTGGGTGGGCATATACCAAAATCACCACTTCCTTCTCCACTCACCCGCAGCAAGAGAAAGGTGTCGATAACCTATGAAGAAACTTGGCGGGATCTGGACTCAAATCCAGACTGAAAGCAGCACGTTGAGGATGAGCATAAACAATTCCGTATTGAGAAAAGCTGCGATTTTCTGCTACAAACGGGTCGGTGCGTGTAAGCAGCCTGAGGCTGGCAATCTGACCAGCTGCACCTGACATCACCCGTGCATAAGTCGTAAGCAGGAAGGACAAAAGGACTAGACAAACATGCTGTCTTAATATATTGTGCTTATTTGGCAGTAAATCCAGAGCAAGTGTTGGCAATCCTTCAGCCTATTCAGTAGGTTCCAGATGTATTGGAGAGGCCTGCATTCTTACCGCCTCAGCTTAACCCATGCCGCACTCAGCCAGGACTGCTGAGTCCGGCGTTCTCCGCTTTTGCAACCGATGTGCTTCGCAAACGAGTCTTATCTTTGCTGACTCGGGCACTGTTTGGCTTGCTCAGCTTCTTGTTGGTTTCCAGCGGTGCTTGGTCCACCCACATTATTTTGCTCCTCCTGAAATTTCTGATGGCATCGCATTCCCCGGTGACTCCCCAACCTCCCTGCAGCCATAGCAGCTCTGTACTAAGCAATTGTGCTCTGCAAACAGAGAAAATGTCTCCCTTCCCACACTAGGCATGGTGCGGTCATTGATGGGGATATTTGACATGAATGGGTCATCAGCTGACCTGGGGGCAGTGGGCAATGCTGTCTTTGCTGTGTTGATTGCTTTTTACCTTGGGGCGATTTGCTAGAAGAGAGGCAGCAAAGTTGGGAGTTCATCAGAGAAAATCAGCAATATCATTTTACGTAGTGTGCATCTGGGAATGGTGAAAATAGCTCTTCAGCCCTTAAATGCCACCGTTTTTGCAGCCTCAGTGGCTCCCAAATCAAGGGGGGAATTTTCCGGGATTAAAATGAGGGCAAACAGGGTAGCCCCCTGCTTATGTTTTGCCAATTCACCGTCACCAGGGGTGCCAGTTCCTGGGGGCCGAGCCCTTTGAGTCAAATTTTTGCCTCGAACAGGATGCCCCTGAAATTTGAAAGAGCAAAGTCTATTCCTGGTTTTGGGAAAGGGCTCTTTCCACACATAATGGCCTGTTCTAATCTGGGTCTCCCCTTACGTGGAGGAACTGTTTCTCAGATAAAAAGCAGGGGGAATACATTGGTCATGCATACACAGAGCCAGCCCTTACCTGGGCTGTCTGAGCATGGTGGGGAACAGTTTCCACTGCGGGTGTCCCTGGGAAGGCTTGTGACTACAGTATGCAACAGTGTCATGAGCGGGTCTAATCTGCAACCCCCCACCCCACATTCTTTCTATGTATTGAGGGTTGTCGCAGATATTAATACTGTGCAGCATGAAGTAATAGAATGCATCAAAGCCGATTCCTTTTGGAATAAAAATGATCCAGACCCATAAATATGATTCAAAGCTATACTAACCAAAACCTCTTCAAAACAGATACAAAACAATAAATGAAAATCATCCAGAAAGTTGTATAAAGCACGTGCATATTAAAGCATAGGTTCTTCTTCTGAACAATATAACATAATTATGGTCAGAGCAAAAATCAAAGTTCTGTCTCTCCCATAGCTTGCATTGGCCTGCATCCAGCCTAAAGCTAACCCCTCCTGGACAGGCATTATTACTACATCCTTTGTTTTCTGTGGCTTCCAGAAAGAGACCTAAAAGGCAACTCCCTTCAAGATGAAGATTTGCATCTGAATACCTTACACACATGATCTAAAGTTAAACACCACAGGAAAGCTAGAGGAGAACATCAGCAGTTAATTATCATCCTGTTAGAGCTCAGAGAGCTTCAGTACGCTTCAGTGGAATTTTTCGATGTTAAACCCTTTAGCAATATACATGCAGACATTCTCCATTTCAGTTCATAATTAGACAATTATCCTTAACAAGGTGTTGTGTGAACTTTCCCATTTCCTTTATCAGAGATTTGCCAAAGAGAGCAGAAAAGGGCTGATGCCCTCCTAAGTGCTCATGACCTTCTGCACCTTATTACAAGTTATATGACTGGCTGTAAGTCTTGAGATGCCTGGCCTGTGAACAGAAATTTATTTTTGCTTTCCTGCCTCTATTCCCGTGACTGATCTCAGCTTCATGTTTATGATCCTTTCTGTGCCCTCCCTACACCAACCACAGATTTTCCTGGCATCTGCGCACCCCCCTCTCTAGATTGATTGATGGATGGATGGATATAGTACTTGATGCACTGAAATTTACAAACAGTTAAAAATATTTTATGTGCCTTGGTGATATCGCACACATTTAATGCTATTTAGGGCTTGAATTATGTTTCTAAAATGTTGTCCAATTTGTAAGCATCGTAAAAGAAAGTTATCTTGGAAATAACAGCAGGAAAATTACAGTCCTGGTTTCCCGTTGAGGGGGCCACGACCCATAGTGGTTCCAGCATCTTTGTGGTGTGGTTTGTGACTAATATAAGCCATGAGTTACAGAGCTGCAGGGTCTTCCTGGGAGTAAACTCCCCTCTTCTCACTGCCACCCAAAGCAATGTTTGAGGAGATGCTTAGTGGGTTAACCACAAAGCATGAGCTTTTGCGGTGGTTCTAACAGAGAGATGGAGTGAATGAGAGAGAGGAAAAGAAAGATAACATTTGCACATTATCCAAGGCATGGAGCCATGGTGCTGACCCAGCATGCCTGCACATGCACACAGACACACACACCCCTGCACATTCCTCAAGCCAGGTTTAAACCAAAGACTGTCGAGTAAATGAAATCTGGGATTTAGCTGCCCATAGCAAACATCACTCTCCCTCCTCTAAGCAATGGTTGCGTTAACATTTATAGTTTAACATTTATAGTTTAAAATTTTCAGTGGGTGATTGCTTAGGGTTTGTGCAGCACATCCTCACAAGAACTTTCTGAGATGATATGCCCAACTACACAGGCACGGGAGTTGAGTTTATGGGCCCGTTGGTGACAGCATCCGGTGACTTACTTCATCATCAAACCTTTATTGGCATCACATACAAACATTCAGAATAAATAGGCAAGTGTGATCTTGTCGCCATTTCAACACTACAGTCACTTGCCAAAGGGAAGAAGAGGCGAGCAATCTATTTCATCTCTGTGGGTCTCCAACAAGGGCAGGATCCTGTAGCATACTTTGGAGACAAAAAAAATCAAATAGAGGAACTTAGCTACTGTCTTGGTGAGCTCCTAGATTCTCCCCTGTAATAAGAAGCATATAACCTCTGTTTCTGGTTTCCATGTTGGAATACATAGATGGTCTAGAAATTGTTGGCGGAGATCATCATACATTTTACATTTAAGGGCCATGTGAGCTAGAGTTTCCACCATCGCATGGGCAGATCCTATCTCCTTCTGCCATACCTGCAAACCTACTTGTATGAAAGGTCCTCTAGTCCAAACCCCTGCAATGCAGGAATCTAAGCTAAAGCATCTATGATGGATCTCCATCCAACCTCTGCTTCAAAACCTCCAAGGAAGGAGAGCCCTCCCCTTGGCTGTTGTTTTTCAAAGATTTGTTAAATACCTGGGAACAGCCAGTCAGGGAACCTCTGCATTAGACAATGGATCCATTGGTTGATCCAAAGATGGGAGGGCAAAGCACGGCAGAATGACAGTACCATTGATCCACTGCTGCTGGAAGGGAGCTGCAAGCATTGGTTGGGTTCAATGCCCATCTCCTCATCATCTCCTGGCATCAGAGGTGTTTGTTGCAGGAAACATCACCACTACACTGAAATAAACATCCCATATGAATGCTGAGGCCTCTGTGTCGGACGGCCTAACTAGCCCTGCTTAGATCTTTGAACGACAGCTGCTTCTGCAGCCTCCTGCTTCAAAGCCTTGCGTAGAGCAGATTCCATCCCTTTCCCCGGGCAAATGGTTTGACTCCTTACAAGTGGAAATGTTCCTTTTAATGCAATACGCTTTGCTCAAACGAGACGCATCGGTGCAAACCGCAGTTTATCGGCCACAAGCAGCTGTCAGCATCAGTGTGCGGCATTTAACCCAAATTGACCTTCTTACAGCTCCGACCTCTCGCGCCGGCTTCGGCCCCCTTCTCTGATTATCAGTGACAAGGGGGAAACAATCACTCTCCATTTTCTCCATGACAGCCTCTTAAATATTTCATGATTCTCATTCTGTGTCTCTTCTCCTTTTTCTCTCCTGGCAAAACAAACCCGGCTCCTTCAGAGTCCCTCCTGTGTGTCGTGTTAGCTGTCGAAACCTGTTACGATCTCGGTTATTTCCCCCCCGCCTCCAGAAATGCCTTCCAGTTTTTGTTCATTAGGGGAGTTCTCAAACTTTTCCAGAGTGGGAGATCCAAAGCGGAAACTACATGCTGGTTTTGAAGATAGATTCTGGGTTGCTTTTCACTGAAAAGTGCACCGTTTTCCATTCGAAATTGGAGCCCTAGTGGTGAATTTATCGACATAACCACAATACACCCATCTGTGAGCACGTAACATAGTGATGTTTTGAGCGCAGAATCTAACTGGTCACATAACTTCACACAGAAGGCAATAATGGAGCTCTCACTTCAGCTGGGTTACTAATGCCAAATCCAGAATGGCTCTCTTCCATTGACTCCTCTGCATGAGTAAAAGCATCAGATGTTTGCAAAGGTAACGTAGGAAAGGTTCAAAGGTGAGCTAGGCCTCACGTAGTCAACCATGAAGACAACTTAGAAGTTTCTCCTAACTTGTGGGGTTTTTTTGCTGAAGTCCTACAGCCAATCTATACCATGGAAAGTCTTGCTCAGTCCTGCCAGACGTGTGTGTTTGGAGCATTTTCCCAGTTGCATAAGCTGTGCACACACAAACACAGGCTATGTTGTAACTGATGTACGACCCTTGTTTACATGAGGCTGAGTCAAACAATGGGAGCATTTACTGTTATGCCCCAGTGCACAGATCCCCTAAATAAGGAAGAATCTTAACCATTTGGGGTGGCAATGATAACTGTGGAGTCAACCAATATCTGTCTAAACATTCCCTCCCAAGTCTTTGCCTGTATGGCTTTGCCTAGGGGCTGGCCCAGGAGAGTACTGAAGCTGTGCATTCACCAGGGCCTCAAATAGCCCACAAACAGCTCACCATCCCAACAGTGACATAATTTTGCACTTTGCAGAAAGGATGTGAGAGGCTCAGAGAGACAGAAGGGGTGAATTAGCAGCTTGTACACTCACTTCTTAAAGATTAAGGAACATGTGGTGGCATCCAGAATCTGAGATCCAGAACTCCTCTGCCTGATTCCTCACATCACCATCACCATTGTTGTTGTTGTTGTTGTTGTTGTTGTTGTTGTTGTTGTTGTTGTTGTTGTTGTTACTACAGTGGACCCCCTGGATACGAATGTAATTCGTTCCAAGGTTCCATATGTACCATGAAAAATCCGCAAGTAGAGGCGCCGCTTTTGTGCACACACGTGGCGTGATAGAGCCCTTTTGCGCATGTGCGAGGCGCGCAGAGCACTTCTGTGCATGTGCGCATGGTGAAACCCGGAAGAATACACTTCCAGGTTTGCTGTGTTCTCAGCCCGAAGGTACCATAACCCGAGGATCCACTGTATTATTATTATTTCTATGCTACCCTTCATGTGAAGTTCCCAGGATGATTTACAAACACAAAAATACAAAACATGGTGTCAGGGGCTCAGGAGCAGAGACACAGGGGAGAGAGGAAACGGAGAGCGAAGGGGAAGAATCTGAGGGCAGCATAGGGGAGGATGACAGTGGCCCGAGAGATTCCATGAGCTTCTCCAGCGATTCAGAAGATTCCCAGAGGGGGGCGCCGATGGCCAGGGCAAGGGGAGTCCCAGGGGGGACACACCAGAAGCAAGGGGCTAGCGGGGACTCCCAAAGCAGCAGCGGGAGATCAGGACCAGCTCCCCCACCAGAGCGGAGTGGGGGGGAAGAGTCCCATGAGTCAGGGCCAGCGTCTTCTCCAGTAGGGAGAGAGGATGAGTCAGGGGTGGCCACGCCTCCATCAGAGAGTGAGGGAATGGAGGGGAAGTCAGGTCCAGCTACCCCCCCCCCGAGGGGGGAAGCAGTGACAGGAGCAGTGAAACGGGAAGGTGGCCGGCTGGGCGCGAGCGCCAAGTTCAAATGTACAGGCGCGCGGGACAGCAGAAAACCCGGATTGGGAACCGGGTCCTAAAGCCCGCCGGAGGCAGGGGGAAGACTCAGGGGACTCAGCGTCAGAAGAGTCCAGAAAGGGCAAGACCCCAGCGGACAGGAGGACCCAGAGGAGGAAAGAGCAAAGGAAGAGGTGGAGCAAGGCTAGAGTCTTAAACTGGTGTCTGGGGGGAGGAGATTCAGACGGAGCTTCAGCGGTCTAGAATTGAGACGTAGAGCTGCATGCCGCGGCTTTGAAATCGAAACTGAACTTCAATAAAGACTTTTGTATATAACAAGAACTGGCGTTGGTCCTTTGTGAGCTGGGACCTTGGGCAGCTCTGACACATGGTAACAAACCAACCAACCAATCTTCATGCACACAGTTCAGAAGGTCATAGATTTTATAATTAGCCAAAGGTTTGGGAGAAGAGGGATGCATTTGCCTGGGGTCTAAAGATATGTAATGAAGGTGCCAGGTGAGCCTTCCTGGGGAGAGCATTCTACAAGCTCAGAGCCACTGCAGAAAAGGCCTGGTCTCACATTGCCACCCTCTGGACCACTTAAGATCCTTCCACTGTGTACCGATGGACTGGTGCTGATGGGATGCCCTTAACTTTTTGTTTAAAAAATGCATTTCACGGTAAAAACGTTTTCTTTTTCCCATTCCTTTGCTGATAACAAAGAACAAAAGTGACCAACTTGGAAACCTGGAAAATTGTACGCTGAAGAGATGCACACACACACACACACACACACACACACACAAGAGTAAGGTTTTTTACATTCATTTTATGTGTTCGTCCCAATTAGGAAGTCCTTATTTCTTTCTTAGGTGTGGGTAAGGAGTCCTGTAAGATTATTAGCTGAAACATGGAATATGAAGTTGCATAAAAGTGTTCTGCAGATTCTTTGCCTTTGATGGCGTCATGTTCACGAGTTGTTTTTTTCAGCGATGGCCAGAGTCCACAGATTTCTGTACTGCAATACAAGAGCCCGTCCATTTAAAATCTTCAATTTTTGTACGATGGATAATCTGGCCACATCCAGCATCCAAGTCAATAGCTCTTTTGAATAAAACTTCTTTCAAGCTGTCATCCCCACATATTTATTAACGCAAGATTGCCTGGATTTCAGATTTATATATGCTCTCAATTTATGGTGTGTGGTTGCTGTTTTTTAACTAAACAGTGCGGACCTTCTCAGTCCCAAATGTGAAAAAAAAAACAACCCAAAAAACCCCCACCTTTAGTCAGATCAAAAAACAGCACCAAGCCAATGGAAGGGAACTCTGTGTATCCAAAGGCATGGTTTTGAAACGTGATCCTGAATACAAGCAAGGGATGCACAACAGAAAGAATGTAAAGGATCTGGTGTGTAGCAAATAGCCTGGTGCATTTGTCTGCATTTCCCATTTTAAGATTGCCCTGTCTTCCCATCCAGCCCCACAGAGAGGAAGAGATTTCCAAACACTCCCCATCTGCTCCGATTCTTTCCAATTCTGCAGTGCAATCTTTGCATCTTCTTCTCCTGGTCTCGGTTGCTTGGTGCAAGGCCCTCCCGTTTCTCCGTAAACAGATTTGACTCCAGATCTTCAAAGGGGGTGGGTGAAGGGGACCAGCCCCAGGCTGGGAGTTTGCAGAGGGTCCGCACAACCTCTGTCCGGGAGGGGGAGGGCAGTGCCCTCCAGCAGGGATCAGAGGTGGGGTTGCTCACTTCCAACCACTGCCCACGGGCGTTGTCTCTGCATGCGCCATCGAAAGAAGGTGTCAGCAAACAACAGAGCGAGCAGGCTTCAATTAGGATCCTGGCAGGGAATCAGAAAGCCACGTTCTGTTATGCTGCCAGGTCAACAATGGAGCCATCAAGCCATGCCTGTGAGGCGCCAAATCTATCAGCTTCCCCATATGGTTGCCATCTACCGTGAGCCATTTCCTGCCAAAACAGAGAAGCCCTGGCTCTGCCCCCTCCTCAATCTCCAGCCTTGCTCTACAAGACGTTCCATGGATTGTGTGTGTTCGTGTGTGTATTAGCTTAGGATCAGTTCAGCTGTGGGATCATTTTACCCCACCTATGCCCACTCGACAACTTAGACCTTTGGGAATGCCAGCTACAGGTGCCACATAACACATATTCTGCAATTGTAAGAAATCCATATTTTAGTATGGCAGCATCTTACAAATTGGAACTCCCTGCCTGTTGACACCAGGCAGTGGCCTTTGCTGTACAGTGGTACCTCGGGTTAAGAACTTAATTCGTTCTGGAGGTCTGTTCTTAACCTGAAACTGTTCTTAACCTGAAGCACCACTTTAGCTAATGGGGCCTCCTGCTGCCGCTGTGCCGCTATTGCACGATTTCTGTTCTTATCCTGAAGCAAAGTTCTTAACCCGAGGTAATATTTCTGGGTTAGCAGAGTCTGTATCCTGAAGCATCTGTAACCCAAGGTACCGCTGTACTTCCCCCTGTAACACTTGTTTCAGCAAACCTACCCACGTATAAAAGTTATGCATCTTTTAATCTGTTTTTTTTTAGCTTACTGCCAATTTTCATTACTTTTCAATGCTTTGACATGTAAACCCTCCAATGAAAATAGGAAAGTCCAGTTTAAACATCATCATCATCATCATCATCTTATTATTATTATTATTATTTATACCCTGCTCATCTGACTGGGTTTCCCCAGCCACTCTGGGAGGCTTCCAACATATACAAACACACAGTAATACCTCCACGAATGTCCACCTCGTCTAGCGTCCACTTCGGTGAACGTCCGTGGCAAACCTGGAAGTACTGGAACGGGTTACTTCCAGTTTTGTCCCTCATGCCTGCGCAGAAGCGCTAAATCATGCTTTGTGCATGCGCAGAAGCGCAAACCACTCCGCGTGCGTGCACAGACACGGCGCTTTGCCCTGCGTCCTTTCCGGCTAGCAGCCAGGACTCCGGAACTGATCCCGGTTGCAAAACAAGGTACAACTGTAAAACTATACAAGGCTGCCTTTAGATATCTTCTAACAGTTGTGCAGTTACTTATCCCTTTGGTTCAGAGGTCGCTTAACTCCATACCCTGCAACATTTCTCTGATAAAATAGGGATGTCCTAAGGAAAAGCGAGACATTTTGGGATCAAATCAGAAACCGGGACGGCTTATGTAAATCTGGGACTGTCCCTGGAAAATAGGGACACTTGGAGGGTCTGCACATGTGTGTTTTAAAGCTGTCTTTTATTGATAATGTTTTATTTTTTTGTAAACCAATTTGAGATTTTATTTCAACCAAGCAATGTGCAATTAAACAAACAAACATTTTTAAGAAGGCAGGTAAACTGCGCAGAGCAAATGGCTTTCCCTTCTCTGAAGGAACATCTGAGGAACACCACCGCAGATCTCCCAAGAAAACACAAAACACAAAGATTGAGGTTGAATCCTGACAAGACTGAAGTACTGTTTTGGGGGGACTGGGGGCGGGCGGGTGTGGGGGACTCCCTGGTCCTGAATGGGGTAACTGTGCCCCTGAAGGACCAGGTGCGCAGCCTGGGAGTCATTTTGGACTCACAGCTGTCCATAGAGACGCAGGTTAATTCTGTGTCCAGGGTGGCTGTCGACCACTCCATCTGGTATGCAGGCTGAGACCCTACCTGCCTGCAGACTTGCCAGAGTGGTGCATGCTCTAGTTATCTCCCGCTTGGACTACTGCAATGCGCTCTATGTGGGGCTACCTTTGAAGGTGACTCGGAAACTGCAATTAATCCAGAATGCGGCAGCTAGACTGGTGACTGGGAGTGGCTGCCGGGACCACATAACACCGGTCCTGAGAGATCTGCATTGGCTCCCAGTATGTTTCCGAGCACAATTCAAAGTGTTGGTGCTGACCTTTAAAGCCCTAAACGGCCTCGGTCCTGTATACGTGAAGGAGCGTCTCCACCCCCATCGTTCAGTACAGACACTGAGATCCAGCGCCGAGGGCCTTCTGGTGGTTCCCTCACTGCGAGAAGCAAAGATACAGGGAACCAGGCAGAGGGCCTTCTCGGTAGTGGCGCCCGCCCTGTGGAATGCCCTCCCTTCAGATGTGAAGGAAATAAGCAGCTATCTTCTTTTTAAAAGACATCTGAAGACAGCCCTGTTTAGGGAAGTTTTTAATATTTAATGCTGTATTGTTTTTAACTCTTGATTAGAAGCTGCCCAGAGTGGCTAGGGAAACTCAGCCAGATGGGCGGGGTATAAATAAATTATTATTATTATTATTATTATTATTATTATTATTATTATTATTAATCATAAGAATATGAGCACTGGCTTGCTGGATCAGATCCACAGTCCATTTAGTCCTGCATCCTGCAGCCCACAGACACCTGCCAAATGAATCTTGGGAGCTCACAAGCAGGATATAAGTTAACAAACTGCTACTGCTTTTCTTGGGAGAATCCAGTATTTGGAGATACAGTGCTTCTGAACATGCAGGTTCGATACAGGGCTGTTGTTCTGAATAGATTTATCATCCAAGGATTTGTTTGCCTTTTTATGTATAGCCATAATCACATCTTGTGGCCGCTTGCAAAGTTCATTTCACATGATGTGAAGAAAGAAGTTTCCTTCTCTCTTCCACCCCACCCCCCTCACCCCACCGACCTAGAGATGAACCTCTCTGTGGTATCAGGAGGTCAGGAATGAAGCGTGAACAGGACTTCCTATGCTCTGTTCCAAGAGGCAAATCAGATTCAGACCAGCCATTTGCTCACATAATCTTTTATGTTAGTCATGAGAAAGAGTAAAGAGCAATGGCTAACTAACGCGTGTAATGCGATAAAAGTCTATTCTCCTGATTCATGCTACCGGTGATCGAATTGAACTTCATGATAACCAGTAAACTCAGCAGTTTTTTTCAGGTTGAATCCTTGAAAGCAAAGTCTGCGAGAGAGATTCCCTTGCTTCAGGACCTAAACCTTTGCCATCCACTTATTCTGAAGTACCTTGAACTTTTCTGGAATTCCTGGTGCTTAATATAGTCCCCTATTCGGCCACTTAAATGCCTCTTTGTGCCTATTCAGACTTGGAAAAATGTTGACCCTGGATATATTTGTGTTGGCACCATCTGTAAGAGTGTTATGCCAACAAGTGAAGGGAACTGAATTTCAGAAAGTTAATGGTCGTGGAAATAATTTTGCTTCTTGACTGGCTGTGGGCCTGGCTCAAGAAATCTCTTTCTTCACCAGCGCAGGGTGAAAAATAAATATTAGGGCCTCTTCCAAGTTCTTTATGGGTGAAAATACAAAGTATTCTTAGACTGAGCTGGGTCCAGTTTAGCATTGTCCACTCTGTCTGGAAGCAACACTTCAAGGCGTTGGCCAGGAGTCCTGCTGCAATGCTTAGCTGGAAAATGTCGGGGACAGGAAGTGAGCATTGAATATTATGTTCTGCCTTTATTCCCATTGGCAGTGTGGAGAAGAGGATCTTAGTGTAAGACTTAGTTAGAACATCTTGCATCTTGAGTAAAGATGGGGCAGAGATTTGATTCAGTTTGCATTTAAAGGTAAGCTTACCCTAATTCACAGTTTCTGAAACAATATGTGAATCAAAACACACCAATTCTAAATTTGCACTCGCTGGAATTTTTCAAATGCAGCTCTGCAACTAAACAATTGTTACCAAAAGATGCACATATTAGGGGGAAGTGTGCACAACGATGAACATATTGGTGAAATCAGCACTGAAAGGTGCATTCTGTTAGGATAAATTGCTTGCAGAAATGTGTGCATTAGTTAAAACTGCTTAGTTATGTGTCTATTAGGAAAAAAAATCACATTAAGATGCTAAGGAATTCTCACGAAGATTTAAAAAAAAAAAAAAAAATTCCCAGAAATGTGGAGAAGTGGGTTTAAGATTTTAAAAACGAGGAATGGAGAGAAAAGAAATGGACAGAGCCTTCCATCCCTAATCCTGAGGCACATCGTACAATTATAATGTGAAATCAAAGATCACCTAGTTCAACCCTCTGCCAGTGCAGAAATCTGCCGCCACAGCATCCCTGATAGGCATTTGTCCGCAGACAGCTTCCAGGTCACGTGGCCAGCATGACTAAGCTTCTGGCGAACCAGAGCAGTGCACGGAAACGCCGTTTACCTTCCCGCCGGAGCGGTACCTATTTATCTACTTGCACTTTGACATGCTTTTGAACTGCTAGGTGGGCAGGAGCTGGGACCGAGCAACGGGAGCTCACCCCGTCACGGGGATTTGAACTGCCGACCTTCTGATCAGCAAGTCCTAGGCTCAGTGGTTTAACCCACAGCGCCACCCATAGGACCTCCCTATTTTTATCTGTGAAATGTTGTGGGGTATGAGACACATCACATTCAGGCAAGCAAGAGGCATTAAGAAGGGCACATTCCAGCCAGGCCAGAAAGGGAGTGCAGGACAGGACCGGTATGGGATGTGGTCTGGTGGAGAGTCTCAAGGGATATGCCTTTGACCCCTGGACCTGAGGTTCTTCAACCCTGATCAAAGGATACATTCATGTTAGATTGTGTGTGTGTGCAAATAATTTAGACATGACCCCTGGACCTCATGCCTCTTATGAGTAAGACAGATTAGACCCTGCTCCAGACTCCCCTCTCTAGGAAATGCAGGTCAATGTCGAGAGCAGAACTCCCTCTGTAGTGGTGCCACAGATCTGGAACATCCTCTTCCAGGAAACTAGCCAGACAACATCACTTCAAAACCTTAAAGGACAGCCTAAAAGCATATTTTGTTTTGCCACGTTTTCAAAGGCCGATAATCCATTGAGATTGTTTTAAACTCTTTTGCTGCAGCCGTCGGGTTGTGCTTTCAGGTTGCTGGCTTTTTCAGGCATTTATTTGCAAAGAAAACGACATCGCTCTGGTTTGCAGGATCCTGCCAGAGGTGCCGGAGCTGAGGCAAACGTCGTGTTCTCCAGGTGAGCTTACCCAGCCACTCACTTCTGGAGAGTAGAAGCATACTGCGAATACAAAAGGATGTGCAGCAGGAGTCTTTCTAACAACGGGGGGGGGGGGGGGGGCGGCGAAAGGAAAGCCTCTTTGCACTTTGGATCACAATCTATTATTCAGAGCAGTTTACAATGGTAAATAATAAGGCAGCCCATGCATTCAGGCTTACAATGGGGTAACTGTGCCCCTGAAGGACCAGGTGCGCAGCCTGGGAGTCATTTTGGACTCACAGCTGTCCATGGAGGCGCAGGTCAATTCTGTATCCAGGGCAGCTGTCTACCAACTCCACCTGGTACGCAGGCTGAGACCCTACCTGCCCGCGGACTGTCTCGCCAGAGTGGTGCATGCTCTAGTTATCTCCCGCTTGGACTACTGCAATGCGCTCTACGTGGGGCTACCTTTGAAGGTGACTCGGAAACTACAACTAATCCAGAATGCGGCAGCTAGACTGGTGACTGGGGGCAGCCGCCGAGACCACATAACACCGGTCTTGAAAGACCTACATTGGCTCCCAGTACGTTTCTGAGCACAATTCAAAGTGCTGGTGTTGACCTTTAAAGCCCTAAACGGCCTCGGCCCAGTATACCTGAAGGAGCGTCTCCACCCCCATCGTTCTGCCCGGACGCTGAGGTCCAGCGCCGAGGGCCTTCTGGCGGTTCCCTCATTACGAGAAGCAAAGATACAGGGAACCAGGCAGAGGGCCTTCTCGGTAGTGGCACCCGCCTTGTGGAACGCCCTCCCATCAGATGTCAAAGCGATAAATAACTACCTGACATTCAGAAGACATCTTAAGGCAGCCCTGTTCAGGGAAGTTTTTAATCTGTGATATTTTAGTGTATTTCTGGTTTTTATGGAAGCCGCCCAGAGTGGCTGGGGAGGCCCAGCCGGATGGGCGGGGCATAAATAATAAATTATTATTATTATTATTATACAAACTAATAGACTCAAAAGAAAAAGTGATGGGGAGAGAGGAGGAATGAAGTCAGGCACCATTCAAGTTACAAAGGTCTTGTAAGTGTGTTTTTTTCCTAGCAAGGAGGGGGAAGCAAGCTGCTTGCAGTTGCTCCTTCTTGGCCCATGGAGGGGTCTGGGTGGTAGTGAGACCTTTCCTTGCTGGTATTTTTGCTTGAACAGCAGTTGGCATCTCTTTGACACAAGAGGTGCCAACTTGAATAAAATATGGGGGGGGGGGGAGGTAAGCCCTTACCCCGCATGATAGATCATAAGATGCAGTACACACACACCAATTTGAATCATTATGCCCAGCAACTTTTGGGGAGGCTGGCACCCTCAAATATGTTATTGGGGGGGGGGGCTGAAGGGACCTCGGCCCCTAAGAGTTGGCGCCTATGCTCTAGCCAATGGATGGGACCAGAGAGTCCTTGCATGCGGATAAAATCATAATTTCACATAATACACTCCTGGTGTCTGGATGAACAAGTGACTGACCAGGAACGAGATCTCGGGATTGTAGCGGATTGTTTGAAGAAGCTGTCGACCCAGTGGAAAAAGGTGAATTCCATGTCAGGGATCACCAGGAACAGGAACTGAAAAATAAAACTTCCGGTATCATGATGCCGTTATACAATCTTGTGGCGTGGCTACATTTGGAAGACTGTCTACAGTATTGTAGAGCTGGAGAAGGTTCAGAAAGAGAAACCGAAATGCACAGGGAGACAAAGGAACTCTGCTGAGTCACAATGCTTGGACCTTTTTAGCTTTGGGAAAAGGTAAGGAGGAGGTGTGCAAAATCATGGATGGGCCATAGAAAGTGGAAGGAGAAAAAAGTTTTCTCCCTTTCTGAAAATACTCCAACTCGGGAACATTCAATGGCACTGGATGCTGGAAGATTTGGGACGGATAAAAGAAAGCACCTCCTCAAACAGCTGATAGTCAAACTATGGCACTCACTACCACAGGAGGCTGTGAGAAGAGGATGCCAGACTAGATGGGCCTTGGGCCTGATCCAACAAGGATGTCCTTATATTTCCCTTGCTTCTGCAGTTCTGGGACATTGGGAGCAGCATGCTGTTTCTGGCAGGGAGGGTGGGATTAAGCTCCCTGCAGCTACTCCTTGTTTGGGACACGGGTGGCACTGTGGTCTAAACCACTGAACCTCTTGGGCTTGCCGGTCAGAAGGTCGGCGGTTTGAATCCCCACGACGGGGTGAGCTCCCGTTGTTCTGTCCCAGCTCCTGCCAACCTAGCAGTTTGAAAGCATGCCAGCGCAAGTAGATAAATAGGTACTGCTGCAGCGGGAAGGTAAACGGCATTTCTGTGCGCTCTGGTTTCCGTCACGGTGTTACATTGTGCCAGAAGCAGTTTAGTCCTGCTGGCCACATGACCTGGAAAGCTGTCTGTGGACAAACGCCATCTCCCTCGGTCTGAAAGTGAGATGAGTGCCGCAACCCCATAGTCACCTTTGACTGCACTTAACCGTCCAGGGGTCCTTTACCTTTACTCCTTGTTTGGCCCATCGATGGGGTCAGGCTGGTCTCCCCCTTGCCACGATGCTCTTCCTGGGGTGCCAGAAGAAGCCCCTGGTCCTCAGGCTGATGCCAGAGGTTGTCCCAGTGCTGTGTTTCCAGGGCAACTCTTACCTTGAATCAGAGTCATAGTCTCAAACGGACAGGGACTAATACAATGCCACACCCACAACATACATTTAAAGCAAACAATCAGCCCTGAGTGCTCACTGGAAGGACAGATCGTGAAGCTGAGGCTTCAGTACTTTGGCCACCTCATGAGAAGAGAAGACTTCCTGGAAAAGACCCTGATGTTGTGAAAGATGGAGGGCACAAGGAGAAGGGGATGACAGTGGATGAGATGGTTGGACAGTGTTCTCGAAGCTACCAGCATGAGTTTGACCAAACTGCGGGAGGCAGTGGAAGACAGGAGTGCCTGGTGTGCTCTGGTCCATGGGGTCACAAAGAGTCAGACACGACTAAACGACTAAACAACAACAATTTAGCATCCACTTAAAGCACATGGCTTCCCTCCCAAAATTGTGGGAACTGTAGTTTACGACTTTGCAGAGCTGCGGTTCCCAGCACCCTTAGCAAACTGCATTTCCCAGGATCCTTTGAGGGAGGCCACGTGTTTTAATATAGTCCAGATATAGTCAGAAGCAGCATCTGCGTTCTCTTTCCCTGTCAGAAGTTTTGAGGCTGGGTTTGCAGGGAGGCGGCTGACAGCCTTGCTCTGCGCTGATAGACACCAACACAATCTCTGCCCTGGGAGATGCAATTTGAGAAAAAGAGTTCGCCTGGTGATGTGGAGGTAAAAAAAATTCCTTGCCTGTCAAAGAAATAATAAACAAGTCTTCCCCCTCTCCCTCTCCCAGGATGCTAAGATGGGGAATGAGCTCCTCCGGTTTCCTGAAAGGGCTACGCTCTTTGAGAGCCGAATGGAGGGTGGCTTTTTCGTGTTCTCATTAGCTTCTCCATATTGCTCAGCTCTGCCTATCCCCCACAAGGGACTCTTCTGAAAGATTTGCCCTGAGATTTGCCCAGACTCTTCCCTTTTCTGGGCAGTTTAGCATCATCTCCATTTTCAGGGGAGGAAGAGAAACATTTCATTTCTTCATTTCACAAGCTGTCACAAGTTCTTAGCGTTAAATGTCTTCACAAACTCCCTCCATTCTGCTAAATTGTTCTCCCTGCTCAGAGATTCATGGATATTGGAGCTTGAAGGTGTGGGGAGCAAGGTGGCATTGGCAAGGGCGGGAATCTTCCCATCTCAGCCCCTCCTCTGGTCCGAAATCACCACGAGGGCAAGATCATAACAGCAAACTCTTGCTTTGGCCCCCGGATCACTTCATCAGAGGCACAGCACTGTGTCACGCAGGCAAAAGTGGGCATAAATCCCAGAGAATTGAATAAGGAGTGCACATGCTTTAATGCAGAGTGGTGGGCATAAATTCTGCGGGGCTTTACAAAAGCAGCAGAAATACAGCCCTGCTTTTCAGAGGGGCGTAAAACCTACACAACGCTGAAAGTGATTCATGGTACCATCGTGGTGCTAAATCATACGAGATGAAATAAAACAGGCACTGAGCAGTTTGGGATTAAGGTTCCTGGGCTTGAAGTCTCTTGCTTTGGGTTGAGTTCTGCAGGACACTCATATTAGTGAGCTTCGAGACAAGATCATTTCTGTTCCCCAGCAAGTACCTCCAGTGTGGAGGTAGCCTAGCCAGTGCTTTTTCCCCCAGCTGGAGTGCACCATTGTGGCGTAGTGGTTAAGAGCAGTGGACTCGTAATCTGGTGAACCGGGTTTGCTTCCCTGTTCCTCCACATGCAGCTGCTGGGTGACCTTGGGCCAGTCACACTTCTCTGAAGTCTCTCAGCCCCACTCACCTCACAGAGTGTTTGTTGTGGGGGAGGAAGGGAAAGGAGATTGTTAGCCGCTTTGAGACTCCTTAGGGTTGTGATAAAGCGGGATATCAAGTCCAAACTCTTCTCTTCTTCTTCTTCACCAGAGTGCAGTTCCGGCACCTATCAAGTGGGTGCCATTGTGGGCCAGAACTCCCCCTGCCCACCTCTTGCCTTTACATACTTCTGAGAAGCCCATTTCAAGTTAAAATGGAAGCTGGCAGCATGTGCAAGTCTCACCTTTTTTTAGATTTATGACTCCACGTAGCTCCTAGCTACATTTTCATGTGTTGTTGTTGTAAATTGCAAATTGCTGTGAATATGTGAAGAAATGAATTTAGGACTGGAAAAATGAGAACCCGAGATAACCAAAGTGGTATATTCACCCATTCCTAGTCTGGGAAAATCTTTAGTGCAGTTATATCTCAGTCTAAGAACAGCCCTGTTAACGAACGATTCGGACATCTCACTCCGCAAAACTGAAAGTAGGTGTTCCGGCTAACGAACTTTGCCCCAGAAAATGAACGGAAGCCGACTGGTGGAAGAGCACTGGCACTGGGAAGCCTCTTTGGGGAAAGCGTGCCTCGGTTTAAGAACGTTTTCGGTGCAAGAACGGACTTCTGGAACAAATTAAGTTCGTAAACAGAGGTATACTTGGTTTTTTCCTGATTATAGGAACTGGCCATAATAGCCATAGAAGGAAGAGCTGAGATTCCTGCATTTCAGGGGGTTGGAATGGAAGACCTTCATGGTCCCTTCCAACTCTACAATTCTATGATTCTATGAAAGGGCCTGCTTTTCCTAAGCTTTAAGTTCAGCCTCCAGCTAGGGAAAGAATTCCCCAGTGGAGCTGAGCAGGCTTTAGTGGAGCTGGGGAGCTTTATTCACCAAACAGCATGGTCATGATGGGCTCCTTGTAGGTTGACAGTGCTTAGATTTCCACCACTGACTCACACATCAAAGGCTTTATGTTCCTTTATGCTAATGTAACTGTTCCTTTGATGTCGTCACTGTCATCAATGCTATGATTAGCTGGTGGGGCCTTTAGAAATTGTTTACTGGAGCTTGATGGGCAGGGAATGGCAGAGCTGGGGGAAACCGAGACTAGTCCCTTTGGCCACCTACGATACGATACGATAATCTTTATTGTCACTGTCCCATACAGAACAACAAAATTGAAAAATCTACATAAAACATTCAAAACCCAACAAGCCTGCTATCCCAGCTAGCACAACCTGGTTAGCCCCCTAAAAACTCTGATACCCCATTTTTAAATACAATATACTCCCATAGAGACTCCTTACACTGTGTTTAAAACCAAAATCGCATTTGGGTGAAAACTGTTTCTCAGGTGGCTAGTCCGAGTCTTTATAACCCTGGACCTTCTTCCAGAAGGCAGAAGCTGAAAGAGATCATTTCCGGGGTGCGCACTATCCTGCGCTATCTCTGCAGCTTTCTTATGGCACCTGGAAGCATAGATTTGATCCAAGGTGGGAAGAGTGCACCCAATTATTCTCTCCGCAGTCTTTACAACCCTGGACAGCACTGTTTTTCCCCTGACCGTGCAGCTCCCAAACCACACACACAGACCATAAGTTAATACACTCTCCACAGTACAATGGTAAAATGCCATCAACGGGTCCTTTGAGCGATTGTATTTCCGGAGGATTCTCAGAAAATATAACCTCTGCTGTGCTCTCTTCATCAGGTCTTTGCTGTTTTCTCCCCAGGTTAGGTCATCTCTCATCTGTCCCTCGCAGATCAGGCCATGCAAAGAGCCACAGGCAAGGAGAAGTTGCATTGCCCAGAGTACATGCAGATAATACAGCTCTTGCATGTATCACTTAAAGAATCTGGTTTTATGGGTGAAGGTACCAACGTGGTTCCTCCATATGGAGGGCAATGCAGATTGGCCTGAAGTGCCCGTGGTACAATGCAGCCCCATATGCACAGAGCCCCTCCCCCTGGGCACTGAGCATGCAGCTGGTGGCTGTGGGGCTGGCACGTATGTCATCAGAAACAGTGGGGCTTGCCAGTGCTACCCACAACCCCACCACAAGTGTTTTCAATGCACGAAAGGGTTCGGATGACACCATGTGATCTCTAATTCCCTGGGTTTGACTCAGAAGGAAATGCTTGCTTTGATTTTATTTTTTATTTTTTAATGAACCAAAGCTGCAGACCTGGGGAGAAAGCAGCTGTGAACAGGCAGCCGATAAAATATGAGCTAGATAAGGAAGAAGCTTTCCACACAAAACCCGGTTCCCTCCTTGCCTTCGCCCCCAAAGCTTTTTACGGCCAAAAATTCAGCACAGCCTTCTGTACAAATGATAAAACCACAATAAAAACACCACGATGACAAGATTGTCTGACTTGGAACGTAATCCTGTCACGGGCCCAAAGATAGCACTCAGTAGTCAGATCCCGAGAGCGAGAGGAATCCCCTCTCATCCCAAAGAACATTGAAAATACCAGGCGCTCTAAAAGCAACAATAAACTTCCTACGAGGTGCAGAGCAGCTCTAACAGTTCATTTAAACAGAGTATTTACTTTAGGTGCCACCGAAGGTTCACCTGAAGTGGCGTTTGAAGTGAATTTTGCATGTGTCTGTTTCTCTACCCCTCTCAAGCAAAACCAAATGAAGAATTTCTTTCTTTCTTTTTTAAAAGATTTTTACTGATACAGCAAGAAAAAAAAAAACCACAAATACCAAATTACACAAAGGAATAACCATAGGCACATAATTTTCTTAGCAAACAATAAAACATATATTGGTCTTAACACTAAAGACCCAACCTCCTGTCTATTCCATATTTCGATTTCATATTACTAATTGCCAATACACACTTTTATCATAATTAATTTTTTTCTTAATATATCTAATTTCTTATATCTACCTTGCAGCTATTACTGAAGTTCCTCGAATGCTGCAAAAGAATTTAAACCACTATATTTATTTTTCAGATATTCTTTGAAAACCTCCCATTTTGAAACAAATTCCTGTTTTGATGTATTATTTTTTTCTGATAGACCATCTAATTTGGCACATTCTGTCAGCTTTTGGATCCAATCTTGTATAGAGGGGATTTCATTACTCTTCCAAAAATGAAGAATTTCAAGGTGCTGGTTCGTTTTTTTTTTATATACATCCCTCACACCGCCGCCCTTCTCCCCTTTCCCCCTCCTTGCGAGGGGAAACACAGTTGTAAAACTCAGCTGAGGAAACGTTCGCAACTTGTCACCTCGCAGCATGGCATGCCGGGAAGCGGGTTGACTTGGCAACTCGGCTAGTTAAGCAAACTTGACACGTGAAAGATACCAGGCCCCGGGCCTTGAAATCCGGACAAAACAGCCCGTGGAGATGGCTTTGGGGAATTCTCCCTTACAACCTGGGGAGGGACGGGGGGGGGGGCCTGGCTGCAAAGCCAAATGAAATACCGCAAGCCAATCCAGGGTAAACACTCGGGCCTTTCAGAGCTCCTCACAAAGAGCAGATGGGGCGGTGGGCTGGGAAAAGAGGGGGGAGAGGAGGAATTTGGTGGAAAGGATACTTGGGGAGGAAAAATATGTAAACAGGTCTGAGCGATACAGAACTGGGCGGAGGCGGCAGAGCGGAGGGGTCTGCCTAGTCTCACGAACAACTTGGTGTCCGTTCCTGCTCTCTCAGGCTCGTGTGGCAATGTCCTTTGATACTGCAGCCTTGCGCTTGAAGACATGAGCTGGCCTGGTTTCCATAACACTGTCATCTTTAGCCTTGAGAATTTGGCACAAAAGCTAACTCGGCAGCGGCAGCAGAAGAAGGAAAAATGTGTCTTGTTTCCTAAGTTGGCCGAGGCAGCTCTAATTCCATCTGCAGCCTTTGGCGGGGCTGGGGCCAGCTCTTCTGGGTTTTGCCCCGGGGGCAGCCTCAAGGTCTTGAAAGTGGTCAAACTGGGCCGGCGCACTTCCGAGCCCCGGAAGGTGTTTTCACTACTTGGGGTCCAAGAAAGGTGTGCCCCACCTGCTGGAGGTGCAAAGTGTTAAGTATAGTGATTTAATTCACTGGAATTGGTAATGCTTAAATGCATTACCGTGTGTTTGATTCTGCAATGTTCCCCAGTAACTCTTGTGTGATTGGTTAACTCTGGTCACATGGGAGGTACCTCATTAGATTCTCCATTTTGTTTTGCGTGTGAGCGACTTGACTGTAATGGCTGCATCTCCAAGAGCACTGAAGTAGAGACAGTGTTAGATCTCTCTCTCTCTCTCTCTCTTAATGCAATAGAGGAGAGGAGTGTTGATGTTTCTGTGTGAATGCTTGTGACAGAAAGAAGTGCAGAAGTGGATGTTCTCCCAAAGAAGCAGTCAGGAGAAGTCTGCTGGAAGGAGAAAGTGGAAGCATCTCAGAAGGAGCTGCACAGCCTGGCTGGGTCATGGACAGAAGGCTGAGTGCATGGAAAGAGAGAAAGACACAGTTTGAATGTTTAAGGAAGAAGCTAAGAAAACTTAAGGCCATGCTTGGATAAGCACGTGAATGCATGTACATTGCACATATTCTTCTTTTGCTATATTTTCTACAAGTAAAAGCTTCTGAATACTTTAACAAGTGCTCGGACATTGTTTTAATTTCAAGGAAAGAATTAGTATTGCACACGATTTGGCGTCCTACCTGCAATTTAGCTACTCTGCCAACACATGTCTCTAGGATGTCTCTAGGAAGGCCACAAGCCGTTCCAACTGTTGTGAGTCCCAACCAACTGGCATTCACCGTCATAATCTCAATATAGTCCCGATTTGTAGCCACTGATAGCCTAATCCTCCACAAATGTGTCTTGTTCTCCTTTAAAACTATCTTAAGCTAGTTGCCATTACTGAATCTTGGGGCAAGTCCGTAAATTAATTCTCTCCTGTGTCAAAAAGTACTTTTTTTTTTTTGTCTGTCCTGAATCTGTTGCCAAATTATTTCACTGGAAGAATCTGAATTCTTGTATTAAAAGCAAGGGAGAAGGACCATGGGCACTGATAACAGATTCACTCCCTGTGCAAATAGCAACTTCAAAGGAGTGATTTTCATCAGGACCACAGCAGGAGAGGGAAAGGTGAAATATTCCTCTTTCCCACTTGCTTTGATACCAGTCATGATCAGACTTTCTCCCTCCTCCCTCCAGCGATTTACATTTTAAAAAATGTACACACAAACTGCAAAAATACATTTAACGTCATGTTAAATTTGGCTATTGCTTTTAAAATGAAGAAACACCCCAGACTCTTAACCTTCCCATTTCTTATCTTACACCATTTTGTTGCTCATTCATCCAGGGCCCCATCTGCACGCTACATTTAAGGCACGATTATACCACTTTAAGAGTCACAGTATCCCCCAAAGAATCCTGAGAACTGTGCTTCATTAAGAGTGCTGAGAGTTGTTTAGGAGATCCTTATTCCCTTCACAGAGCTACAATTCCCAGAGCAGTTTTAACAATCAATCCTTCTCCTCGGGGAACTCAGAAAACAGTAGCCCTGTGAAGAGAATAAGGTGTCCCCTAACAGCGGTCAAATGCCTTCTCTACATCTCAAGAAACACGCACAGCTGGTTTTCTTAGCAAAACCCATAATGTTTATTAAATATGATGTGTGGAGATCTCTAACACAGCTAATAATTTCAAGATTGCCGGGAACAGTATCTTGCAGCTGTCAAATGCCAGGAATGTTCTTAAATTCCTCCTGGAAGTTAATAATGCAGGAAACAGATGCACGTCACCGGGGCCGGGGGGAGAGGGGTGCATTCCACAAAAGGGGAGCTACCACAGAAAAGACGCTGCCATGGCTCAGTGTCAACTGGGTGGCACCCAGTGGCTGCACCACCACCAAGGCCTCTTTGCCAATTGTAAGGCCTGAGATGGTTGTCCTAGAGGCTATGCTTGAGGCAGTTTGGAAGCCACCAAAAGCTGGATTGAACATTTGGGACACATGGTGCCTCCTGTAGAGTCAAGCAAGTTTCCCTGGGCAGGGAATATGCAGAATGAAAGCATGACCAGCAGACAGGGGCAACAGCAGAGTAGAGGGAGGGAGGAGGACATAGGGGGGAAACTGTACCCTGTCAAAGCTGCCACTGCTTTGTAGCAATCTTTGGGAATCATTAGGCAGATAGCTCAGGAAACACACTGACGTCTCTGATTAATCTGCTGATTAGTAACATCCGTAGTCTATTTCCTGGGCATGTCAGGACTGGACAGGGGAGAAATTCTGTTTGAGCAACAGGCCTTTCCACAAAAGGAAGGGCAGGCTGGACCTCAGGATAACTGCAAGAAAAGAGAAAAAGGTTGCTTACAGGGGATTTCCAGAAAGTTGCTTTGCTTTTAAGAGAACAGCTCGTTGTTCGGGGAATGCCAGAGGCAAAGACGTATGAAGAAGGGGAAGGAAACAAAGAAGCAACTTTCATATAAAGATATTGATCTGCAATGAAGCGGCTTAAAGAAACATAGGGAGAGAGCTGTGATAGCAGCACAGAAGAGGCACAAACGCTTCTCAGATGCTCAGAGCATTGTGCGCTCTTATGCACAGGGGAAGGCCTGTAGCTCACTGGAAGAACAGCTGCGTTGCATGCAGAAGGTTCTGAGTTTGATTCCTGGCATCTCCAGGTTGGGCTGGGAGGGACCCTGAAGAACTGCTTCCAGTCAAAGTAGACAATACTGAGCTAGAGAGACAACAATCTTGACCCCATTTATGGCAGCTTCCTGTATTCCTATGTGTAAGGGAATAAATCCCTTTCAAGACAATGGGGCTTACAGTACTTCTGAATAAACCTTGTGCTGCACAAGTCTTATGAAGCTGATTGCTCCATTTGTAAAAGAGAGAGAAGCTACATGTCTATGAGCAGGAGTTTGGACTTTGCATACCTTACTCAGCATTGGCAATATTGTGCAAAAATTCAGGTTTTCCTCAGGGCAAATTGGTCATCTGACCCATTCATTGGGAGCTGGGCTGTGAATAAAAAGACACACACACAAAAAAAAACCACCCACTATGAGTAGGATAGTCATGTGCACTTTGAGGACCTGGAAGAAAACACTAAACAACAATTCAGATAATCATTTGCTACAGCTCTTTCTAGCTGTACCAATGAAAGGCTGCACATTTGCATGGTCTCCCAAATAATGATGGTGATAATGATGGCTCACTGGACATAGAAAAAGAACAAGTCCATGAAATTGTAGCCTTAGCATGCTAACTTCCTGTGTGCATGTACAGTGGTACCTCGGGTTACATATGCTTCAGGTTACATACGCTTCAGGTTACAGACTCCGCTAACCCAGAATTAGTACCTCGGGTTAAGAACTTTGCTTCAGGATGAGAACAGAAATCATGCGGTGGCGGCGCGACGGAAGTGGGAGGCCCCATTAGCTAAAGTGGTGCCATAAGTTAAGAACAGTTTCAGGTTAAGAATGGACCTCTAGAATGAATTAAGTACATAACCAGAGGTACCACTGTAATTATTTATGTAGGGAGCATTCAAACACACAACTTCACCATCAACACCTCTAGCAGAGTCCAAGTGCTACCATATGCCTCTGCAGATTGTGTGCAGTCACCATGCAATAAAATAAAATGAAATTGCAGGTTCTGCTCGTGGCAGACAAGTTAGACCAGTCTTCCCCAACCTTGGGCCTCCAGCTGTTTTTGGACTACAACTCCCATCATGCCTCGCTAGCAAGGCCAGTGGTCAAGGATGATGGGAATTGTAGTCCAAAAACAGCTGGAGGCCCAAGGTTGGGGAACACTGAGTTAGACAACCAGTTCATGTAGTCCATTTACATCCAGGCCCTCCTCTAGGCAGCATGCATGGATTTATTTGCTCTTCACAACAACCTTCTGAGGTGGATTGGGCTGAAAGATCAGTGGCCGCCACAAGATCAGTTGGTGAACTTCATAGCTGATCTGAGAATCTGGACCCAGGAGTCTCTGCTTTGAGGGCCCCAACCACTCTTTCCACTATACCACGCTAGTCATAAGCCAAGGCAGCATGACTGCATGTAGCATTGTGCAGCCCATCCCTAATTTGGGAGGTGGGTTTCATTGCCCCACTGTTTCTTCTCATTGGTCAAGGTGAATGTTTAACTTGGGGTGTTTACAAAGCCGTCTCTACAGAGGCTCCGTCTGGACAGTAAGATTGGCTGGAGACATTAACAAGCAAGGACCCTTGTTTCTGAAGTGCGGGATTGTGTGTGTATTGGAGCGAGGGAGTGAAAGCTCCTGAAGGACCCACTTCAGGGCTCATATTGGATATTTGATTTCTTCAACAGCTAGTTTTTCTACAGCTAAATGCAATGTTTATTTCCAACAAGTGGCTGAGGGAGGGCAGAAAAAGGGAAGGGAAGGAAGGACAGTTATTTAATAATTGTGCAACCTTCAAGAAAAGCCATAAATTACCCAGCTCTATCTGTCACTATAATTTCCAGCCGAAGTCCTAATGAATCTTTCCAAACAATAGTGTAAGGACAGGTCGGGAAATGTATTGGACCTTATAAGCACTTGGGTAAGCAAAGCAGAAACATTAATAATAAGCGAAAGTCACTGAAAACCAAAACTGTGCCAACAGAGGGGGCTGGGCCGGGCTGCCAAACACGGTTAAAAAACAAAACAGAAAGCCCCAATTTCACTTAGTAACTGCCAACCGAATTCTCCCAAGGGAATGCTGGAAAATCAAAGGAAAGAATTGGGAAGGGAGCTGGGTTCTAAAGGCCAGCCATGCAAGGAGGGGAGCCTGTCAGGTTCGCTGGTGAGCAAACCTGGGGGACGCCATTTTGCAAAGCCTTCTGTGGAAAGTAGGAATCTGTTCCCAGAAACTTTGGGGACCATGAAAAACACAGGTGAGCTCCAACAGCATATCTCTATTTCCTCACATCCAGAAACGCAAGAAGGGCTTTTACTCTTGCTAGAAGCTTGGCCTTGCCCTCACCGGTTCTGAAAGGCTCCTATAGACGGGTCCCGTACGCACAGAGACTTTGTGCCTGCTCATTAGGGGAAATAGGAAGCCTCTAACATATATTTTTTAGATGTCCTTTTTATGCTGAGATTCGTAGAGACATCATTGATCCTTTGCTGAAGAGGCTCGCCGATCTTTCAGACAAGTCTAAACTTAATTCTCTCCTCTTAGGCAAAGATCATAAGACGACCTGGCTGGTAGCCAGATTCTGCGCCCAGATTTGTAGGCACAGATCATCCTCTAGAATAAAATAGCTTACTAGGGAAATGCTGAAGTTGCCTTTTGGGGCGCTTCAGGGTCAATTATTTAATGGTAGCCCAAATCTCAGTTGTACGGGTGTATGTATATATCTCAATTTTAACTCATGAGCTATTGCTGCAATCTGCTCTGATTGTATATTTTATCTTTATGAACGCTGTTTTTATTGTGTTATGCTATGTGAGCTCTTCTTTGACCGTAATAAATTATCTATCTAACACAGCTGAGCTGCTACTTTCGAGGGGGTAAGCCATAGTGTGACTATTAGTGTGGATGCACCCCATAAGTGGGGGGGGGGGACTCATGAGAGAATAGGTGCTTAGCATGCAGAAGATTCCACATTAAATTCCTGGCATCTTCATTTTGGGGGAGGGGGAGGTTCAGTTAACTTAGCTGACCTGGCAAAGTCAGGGATTTGCTAATGCTCAGGTTTCATTTCATCCGCCCTACAGGTTAAGGGGTTCCAATGAGGTGCCATGTCTGGTGACTTCCAGATTCCTGGAATTAGTTAGCAGTTGCTGCCAATTCTAGAGGAGACCAATTTTGGCTAAAAGACTCAATAGTTTCGCCTGATACAATGCGTGCTTCCTTGCTTGGCAACTTGGCTGGCCCAAGATATTTTGCTGGTCAATCATCATACAGAAGTTGAGGAGACTGGCAATTCAATCTTGCATAAACAAGGGCAATGGGACTCTGTCCTCAAGTACACGCAAATGCATCCCCTCCAACATTCCTCAGACAAAAATAGGTACATTCCTCACCCCCCCAACTGACCCTCCTTGACCTCCCATTTTTTGTTGGTGCCCATCCCCCGAGCATTTCCTATCAAAAGAAGGCAAGTGCCACCAGCACTTGGGACACAGCACACACAACCACCATCCGGAGAAGGCCCCTTCATCCCAATTTTATTTTATTCTTTGGTAGATATACGAAAAGAAAAAAAAACACACAGCAATAAATAAATTTTAGAAAGGGACAAGATTAGCGGCGACACTTCACTGCACACCCACTCCCCATCTGCCACCAGCTGTTGCCTGAGGCAGCTGTTGCACTATACCTAATGATAGAACCGGCCCTGCTTGGCAAGTAAAATTGCTGACAGGGTGGAATGCAGATTGTGCAGCCATTAGCCTTGTTAGCATAGCTTTTGCCAACTTCTAAAAGGGGTTGTGTGTGTGACACACACTGAATGATCCCTCTCTTGAAAAGCACTTTGCCCAGAAACGGAGAGGTGGCACTTTGTGGTTTCCCCAAAAAACCATGTTATTTTCCACAAAGGGTGGCTTGTGGGTTCCCTTTTTCATTTTTTAAAAAAATAGTTTTATTAAAGGTTTTCTTGTGTTAGAAAACAAACAAGGAAACAAAAAAACAAAGGAAAAAGGAAAAGTACATGTAGTGTCTCTATTTTTGATTCGTAGACTCTTTTCCACAGTTTGTTTATGTTTGGTATGAGACAGTATTGTCATAGATATTGTGCGGTTGGAAGGAAAGAGAAGCAGAGGGAGAGAGGGAGGAATAAAGTTATTTCATCCCATTGCATTTTGTTCAGACACCGTTTTAAGCTAGACTTAAGTATGTCTTTGTAACTGAATTACCATTTTAAGCCTGCCTGAATGAAGCTGCTGTATCTGTGGCTCTTCGATAAGCATTCTGAGTGAGTAAATGCTATTTTTACTTTTTACAGGACTGTGTAATTGTTGTTTTAAGGAGGAGAAAGGGGGGGGGTACCAGGAGAATCCAGTCTGCCTTAAAGAATCCTGGATTACTTAAACTAAAAGGCTAAAACTAGCCTATCAAAACTTCCCTTTTCAGCTGCATAGGGATGGTGCCCTGCTGAACACACAAATGTGAAGAAGGAAGTGTTATTATTGTGGGCGAATATATCAGCCGACACAGCGATTCTTCAAACAGCTCTTCTTTATTCTGAGGCCAGACCTGAACTGAACTGAAGGGCTCAGTCAGCCTGCTTATATAGAGCTCCAGTACCTTGTTACTGTAACATCTTTCTAAAACTATCCAATCACTGAACGTCACTTTCGATCCTTCATTTGCATACAAACTATCCAATCACTGAACGTCACTTTCGATCCTTCATTTGCATAACTACCTACAGTATCCCCCTGCTGGCCCAGGGTGAGAACTTCAGTACATAACACCCCTCCCCACCGAGATAAGGCGTTAGTTACAATCGTAATGGTTTCCTTATATACAGCACTACACGTAATGGTTCAATTAGGCACAAAAGCATATCGGTTACATTTCACATACTTAGACCAACAGTAATACATGTCCAACAACATAGTCCTTTAAATAAGTTGGGCGCTTGGAAACTCTGCCAGACCACCGGGGACTGGTAGCCAAGTCCGGGGGGCCACCCAATTCTTGCTGAGGCTCTGGTGCGACCCTAGGTGGGGTTGAAACCAAGTCCCCTGGATCCGCTGCTGTGGGTGGACCCTCCGCAAGTGGAGTTGGCGGAATGTCAGGCACAGCAGTGGTCTGAGTCTGTGGTAAGTCTGGCAGACCCTCTGAAGTGGCTTGGTTCAGCTCCACGCCGGCAGTTTGCGAGAGAGGTAGGTGGAGCCTTCAGCAGTGGCATCATCGACTGGCAATTGTTGATAGGCTTGGGCAAGGTCCAGCTTAGCAAAGACCTTACCCTCACCCAAGGAATGCAGCAGGTGTTGAACAACAGGAACCGGGTAAGCGTGCTGCTGAAGTGCCTTGTTGATTGTGCACTTGTAGTTGGCGCAGATTCTCACTGACCCGTCTGGTTCCGGTGGTAGAACGCATGGCGGGCAGCAATCTTGGATGGCTTTGGTGCGTAGTGGTTGCGGAGCTTCTGTTGGATTGTGTCCCACAGTGTTTCCTGGACTGCTACAGGTGCAACCAATGCTCGGGTCGTCTCGAACACCTCAGGCCCACAGAGGCTGAGGAATAGGCCCCGCTTCCGCTCCTGTGATACTTGCATCAGCTCGTTGGCTTGGAGGTAGCAGTCAAACCGAGCGAGGTAGGAGTCCCATGATTCAGAGGCTGGCGCAAACAGCGGTAGAGGCACAAGTGAAGCCATGATTCCGATGCCGGCGTAGAGGGCGATGGATGGAACACTGTGCTCTAGCCAGAAGAGTCAGCTCTGAATTGGTTCTGTTCAGTGATTTCGCTCAGTGATTCAGCTCAGTTCAGAGGGTGACTGCATCTGGCTGTGCTCTGATGTCCATCCATCCCATCCTTGTCACCAGTGTTACGTTGTGGGTGAGCATATCAGACGACACAGCGATTCTTCAAACAGCTCTTCTTTATTCTGAGGCCAGAACTGAACTGAACTGAAAGGCTCAGTCAGCCTGCTTATATAGAGCTCCAGTACTTTGTTACTGTAACAACTTTCTAAAACTATCCAATCACTGAACGTCACTTTTGATCCTTCATTTGCATACAAACTATCCAATCACTGAACGTCACTTTCGATCCTTCATTTGCATAACTATCTACAGTATCCCCCTGCTGGCCCAGGGTGAGAACTTCAGTACATAACAGGAAGGATAATATCTAATAAATATATCTCTCCTAGTTCCTATTCACTACACTATTGGCTTCCTGTCCTGCATGTTGGGTTCTCAGAGGGACCTGGCTGGGGTATTATTATTATTATTATTATTATTATTATTATTATTATTATTAACAGAATCTCCTATACTAGACTGTGCATTTAACCTGCAGGGCTCTTCTTATTTACTCCCGCAATCATGTGCTGAAATTTACTGCTTGCTTCATTGCTCTCTGACCTGGGGCTCCGTTTCATCTAATCTCCCAAATGAGTGCGAAATCAGAAATATTCTTCAGGTTGTGAGTTTTTCATTTGACCAGCAAGACTTCTGCTATCTCTCAGAATCCACATTAGGGTGCAACGCCAGTCTTATATTTATTGAGGCTGTGACATACCATCCGGCAGAATTTCCACTCCCACGTCGACTCACAGCAATAAAAGCAATGAAAACAAAACAATAAAACATTGCAGCCACTTTGAAACCCAGCTGAAACAGCAGAGTACTTTAAACATAAGGACATAGCTTCAGGGGAATAAATCTGCTTTAAACAGTATTTAAAAGGCCTGACTAAATAAAAAGGTGTTTGTCTGGTGCACAAAAGGCATCAGAGTGGATGCCATGGGAGACTGGAGAGAGCTCCTGTAGATGAGGCACCACAACTAAAAAGCCCCTGCCTATGGTTACTCAGTGGTGAGGGGAAAGCACGCTGGACATGCTCAGTTATTAGGGCTTACCTAGGGTTGCCATATTTCAATAATGCAATTTTTGAGCTATTTTAAAGGAAATGCTCCAAAAACTACACTTCCAGCATGGGTTGCCATACAACTGGATTTCCCCCGGGCATTTCAGCAATTTCTGCCCTGACACTGTTTCCAATGGCCAAATCCCAGCTATGTCTGGGAAATTCTGGACATATGGTAGCCCTAGCTTGCCCCATTTTCTAAAACTGACCTGGTACTGGTATTGAATCCTGAGTGAACCCTTATCAATGGCACTCAGCCCCTGTTCAGTCAAACTAACCCCATTGATGATGGCTGGTTAGTCCCATCCATAAGCTCAGGTGCGTTCTGCCAAGCCTTGTTCCAGAGACTATGTCCAAAGACCAAAAGTGGGGAACCAAGGGCCATATTCCCTTCTGGATAGCCTTCCAGGGGCCACATGTCAGTGGTGGGTGGGGCTAGAGGCAACAATTCCAAGCTTTGCCTTTGTACAGTATGATAGTTTCTCCACACACTCACACATCCTTCTTTGTCATCCATCCAGGCAAACAAGAAGCATTTTCAGACTTCAAAGACACTTTCTGGTAACCTTTAGATTGGATTACTGCAATGCGCAATATGTGGGGCTGCATTTGAAGATGGTACAGAAACTTCAGCTGGTGCAAAATTCATTGGCCAGATTGCTCACCAGCATGAGACAGTCTGAGCATATAATGTCGATCCTGGCCCAACTGGCTGGTGTTTGGTTTCCGGGCTGAACTCAAAGTGCTGGTGATGACCTATAAAGCCTTCCATGGTTCAGGACCTCAATGCCTTTAGGACCACTTCTCCCCATAGGAACCAATACAGACCTTCACTTATCATCCAAGGCCCTTCTCTTTCCCCCCTCATACCTAAGAGGTTCGGAGAACGGGCCTTTTCTGTGGTGGCTCCCCACCTGTGGAATGCTCTCCCCAGAGAGGCTCACCTGGTGCCATCATTCTATTCCTCTTTACCCTGGCCTTTGGCCATTCAGTAATCTATGGCCTGTTACAGCTGTGTGGGGATGACTGTTGTTATGCTGATTTTATTATTATGCTGTCCATTATTATGCTTTTTAAATTATGTTATTATTTTTTATGCTCCACAAAATGTGTTCTTAATGTAGTACACCACCCTGTGATCTTTTGTTAAAGGGCAGTATATAAACTGAATTATCAACAAGAACAATTTAATAATATTAATTTCTACCCAGGCAAAAACATTCAGAATCCAAACCTATGCTGTGACAAGTAGGGATGGGTGATCTGTCAATTCTGATTTCTTTTTTTTTCTTTTTCCTGGTTTTAAATTTCCACATCAGTTTGTGTATTTTTATTTTGAAGAACAGGCTCGTGAAAATTCATCACCATTATCGTGCAAATTTCCCCCACTATACACCTATATGTATTCACCTCCTATATATTCCCATTATAATCAAGAGCTGGGAGGGGGGCTGGTGAAGAGGGCTGTGAGCCTTTTGCCTTTACTCCCAGCCAGAAAGACGAGACAACTTCTAGCTAAGAGTTAAGCTGTGTGCCCATCCAACCATTTTATGCTGTGTGTGTGTTTGTGTGTCAGTAACCACTAGGGCGTGATCACAAGGAGGCTATATAAATATATGTCAGAAACATTTACAAATCCCGAAAGTCTGACTTATGCCAACAAGATAAAGGATTTATATGAAAAATTCATCCATCATTCATTATTATCCTGCTTTAAATAAAATTGCCCAGGCTTCCAATCAGAGGGTAGGGACGAGACCACGGGACATCTGTGACAAATTGCAAGCTGTGACTATAATGAATAGATTAGTGGACCTTGTTGAATAAGCCATTGGATGGGATTCATTTGCATAAGGCAGCCAGAGAATAAATACATATTTTTATTAGCATTAGTGCTACCGGAGTATCATCTCTGGTAAACCAGCACCTGAGGGGCCTTCCTACAGTAGGAGCAAAGTGGCTTTTGATGGGATTGTTTCGGAGACCCATGATCTAGTGGCAAAGAGAAAGGGCCTGTAGCAGGGTGGGAGAGAGAGGGGGGAGCGAGAGAAGGGAAGAGATCTACACAGAGTCCACTGAAAGCTACAGGCGGAAAGATAAGACAATTAAAGAGGAGCATGACTTACTGTGAATAAAAAGGTTGCAGGGAATGCAAGGCCTTTTTATGGGTGCTGAGGGGGGAAAGGAAGGCCGCGAAAAGTGCAGGGTATTAACAAACGAGCCTGGTCTGGAGTGGATGAATAGCTTTTAAACGGCTGTTACCCAATTGCTTTTTTGTTTTGTTTTTAATAAATTGCTCTTTAGGAAGATAACTAAAGAGAAGAGGCAGCGGACAATTAGGAAGTAATGAAGACCTTGTAAATACACTTACCGATAAAAACGCACGTAGGAGAATGCTTGAGAAAGCAAACATATACATATCGGCAGCTGGTCTAGGCAAGAGGCTGCGGGAATTATTAAAGGAGTTGACTGGGAGAGCCAAGGTTCTTTTATCCTTTCTCTCTCTTGCATTAAGCTGTAAGTATCGCTGGCGAGAGCTTAGCATGATTTTGTCAACCTCTGTCAAGATTTAGGTTCTCAAAAGACAGACATTGGTGGCTTGAGAGGACGAGGCAATAGTGGGTCCAGTGATCAAGAAGGCTTGTTTTGAATTCCTTTTGGGAATTAATAGGGACTTGTTGTTGTTTAGTCGTTTAGTCGTGTCCGATTCTTTGTGACCCCATGGACCAGAGCACGCCAGGCACTCCTGCCTTCCACTGCCTCCCGCAGTTTGGTCAAAGTCATGCTGGTAGCTTCGAGAACACTGTCCAGCCATCTCATCCTCTGTCGTCCCCTTCTCCTTGTGCCCTCCATCTTTATCAACATCAGGGTCTTTTCCAGGGACTCTTCTCTTCTCATGAGGTGGCCAAAGTATCGGAGCTTCAGCTTCAGGATCTGTCCTTCCAGTGACCACTCAGGGCTGATTTCCTTAAGAATGGATCGGTTTGATCTTCTTGCAGTCCATGGGACTCTCAAGAGTCTCCTCCAGCACCATAATTCAAAAGCATCAGTTCTTCGGCAATCAGCCTTCTTTATGGTCCAGCTCTCACAATAGGGACAGAACTACCCAAACTGTACAGAAACTTATTCATGTATGGTACTACAGTGGCAAGAATGTTACCTGCCCCAAAACAGGAAGAAGTAGAAGTCCCAGCAAAGGAAGAATGGACAGAAAAACTTATGGAATATGCAGAAATGGCAAAACTTACCAGAAGAATAAGAAAACATGATAAAAAACTTTTTATAAAAGAATGGAAATGGTTTATGGAATATTTACAAACAAAATGTAAACTGATTAGAACATTGGCAGGGTAATTGTAATAACCTGCAGTTTCATAAGAGTATATATTTAAAGCAGAGGAATAAATGAACAAATTAAGTTGATTTACAGATGCAGAAGTTATTAAAAATAAATTTAAGGAACTGCAGAAAGAGGGGGAAGGAAGTCAAGTTTTGAAATGTTAAAATGACTGGCTGTCTACCAGATCTATCTGGTACGCAGACTGAGACCCTCCCTGCCTGTGGACTGTCTCGCCAGAGTGGTGCATTCTATAGTTATCTCCCGCTTAGACTACTGCAATGCGCTCTACGTGGGGCTACCTCTGAAGGTGACCTGAAAACTGCAGTTAATCCAGAATGCGGCAGCTAGACTGGTGACTGGGAGCGGCCGCCGGGACCATATTACACCGGTCCTGAGAGATCTGCATTGGCTCCCATTACATTTCTGAGCACAATTCAAAGTGTTGGTGGTGACCTTTAAAGCCCCAGAAGTCCTTGGTCCTGTATACTTGATGGAGCATCTCCACCCCCATCTCGTTCAGCCCAGACACTGAGGGCCTTCTGGTGGTTCCCTCGCTGTGAGAAGTGAGGTTTCAGGGAACAAGGCAGAGGGCCTTCTCGGTAGTGGTGTCCGCCCTGTGGAACACCCTCCCTTCAGATGTGAAGGAAATAAGCAGCTATCTTACTTTTAAAAGACCACTGTTTAGGGAAGTTTTTAATGTTTGACGCTGTATTGTTTTTAATATTCGGTTGGAAGCCACCCAGAGTGTCTGGGGAAATTCAGCCAGATGGGTGGGGTATAAATAAATAAATTATTATTATTGCTGTTGTTGTTGATGATGATGCAAAGCTAAGCCTGCCTCATCCACTATCCTCAAATCTGGCTACTTTGTAAACCCACTACAAGCCCCCCCCCCCTTTCAGCATCATATTTATTCTGGGCTATACGGGGCACACAAATACAATGCATGTGCATTCAGCATAATTTTGGGTGATTCCCCCCCCCCCCTTAACAAATGAGCCTCTAGTTTCAGCAGACGGGTGTGTGTATGTCTGTCCATGTGGAGATATAAATATAGAAATATAAATATGCTTGAAAGTTACTTGCAGAACAGCGAGGGCTATGAAATGAAGCCAAGTGGTTGTTTAGATGCACCATTAGGTATCTGAGATGATAGCCTGGTGATAGATGGATTTAACAGATAACATATTGTATATACTTGCAATATATTTATAGCAATATGATGCAGGATATGATCTACTGTCAGGGGTACCAGAGCTTGAATCAGGAACCTAATACGACACCATGAGACCTAATAAGACCCCAGAGAGCCTTATCCAGGCATAGAAGGGAGCGGAGGAGTGCAGCATCGCCCCCTATGATTGGCCACCAACATGAAGCTTCTGGATTGGCCATGCCTGGTATAAATATTGGAGGAATGGCTGGGAATAATACCTTCTGTCTGTTTGCATGAACCCCCAGCTCCAGCAACTGACCTCAGGGCAACTTCCTGGGCAGGAAAAGTGTACCCTCATGGCCTAAATTCAGGTATAGCCATTAAAACAGGGATGCATACAGGCTTCACATCACTGCCCAATAGGTCAATATTGCCAGATCTATAAGTGAAGATAAGTCTTTCATTTTTTTTCAGCTGTTGGGAGGAGAGTTAAGTAGATAGAAGAAGAAGAGCTTGGATTTGATACCCCGCTTTATAACTACCCGAAGGAGTCTCAAAGTGGCTAACAATCTCCTTTCCCTTCCTCCCCAACAACAAACACTCTGTGAGGTGAGCGGGACTGAGAGACTTCAGAGAATAATAATAATAATAATAATAATAATAATAATAATAATAATTTATTTATATCCCGCCCTCCCCAGCCAAAGCCGGGCTCAGGGTGGCTAACAACAATAAAATAATACAAAATTCTAAAATCATTTCATTATAAAATTAATTAAAATCAAATTGGTGGCAACCATTGGGCTAGAGTTCTGTGAAGATTGCCAAAGGAGGGGGTCAGACTGTGCCCTGGCCAAAGGCTTGGTGGAACAGCTCTGTCTTGCAGGCCCTGTGGAAATATGTCAAGTCCCACAGGGCCCTAGTCTCTTGTGACAGAGCGTTCCACCAGATCAGAGCCACAGCTGAAAAAGCCCTGGCTCTGGTTGAGGCCAGCCTAACCTCTCTGTGGCCTGGGACCTCCAAGATGTTTTTGTCTGAGGACTGTACGTTCCTCTGTGGGCCATACTGGGAGAGGCGGTCCCGTAGGTACGAGGGTCCTATGCCGTATAGGGCTTTAAAGGTTAAAACCAGCACCTTAAACCTGATCCTGTACTCCACCGGGAGCCGGTGCAGCTGGTATAGCACTGGGTGAATGTGATCTCGCAGCGAGGACCCAGTAAGGAGTCTCGCTGCGGCATTCTGCACCCACTGGAGTTTCTGGGTCAGTCTCATGGGCAGCCCCACATAGAGCGAGTTACAATAATCCAGTCTGGAGGTGACCGTCGTGTGGATCACATTGGCTAGGTCAGGGCGGGAGATGTAAGTGTGACTAGCCCAAGGTCACCCAGTAGCTGCATGTGGAGGAGCGGAGACGCGAACCCAGTTCACCAGATTACGAGTCTACCGCTCTTAACCTACCGCTCTTAACCACCACACCACACTGGCTCTCATGACAGGTGCCCCCTAGGAACCTGGTGCTCCCCCGAAAACTCGGGACCTGAGAAGATGGCACTTGCCACCCGCCATTGACAGAACAGATGTGCAGAACAGGTGACAGTCCACCAGGCAGTAGGTCAGGGAGCAGGCCCGTCCTGTAATTTAAGCCTTTACAACCAGAACAAAGCAGGAATTTTACTGATTCGTTCTCAGATATGAAGGCCACGCCGATGAGACCTGCTTCAAGAAATGGAATTCTCACAGGCATTTAATTAAGAAGGTGACCCAAGACCAAAGTTCAGGGAGGTGGAGCGGCCAATGTGACTTCTTGGAACTAGAACTAATCTGAAATTTCAATTGCTCATAATTTAGAGATACGAAAGCCTCGCCTGGTGTTCCGTGCGTGCAAACTCTGCAAGTGAAATTCTCATGGGCATTTAATTAAGAGAAATGGTCAGAGAAAACAGTGGAGTGGCTGAGCTGGGTGACTGCACGGAAACGTGTTTTGAAATAGGAATTCAGTTTGGTTTGATACTATCACGTCACATGATGTCATACCCCAATTTGCGAGGAAACGAATCAAGGCGAGAGAGACAAAACAAAAGCAAAGAGACGTTCCCTGAGGGAGGGGGCAAGGAGGGGCACAACCCCCCCCCCCAGAACTGTCAAAGTGTTCCAAGAAGAAATGTGATTATTTCACTCTGTTTTGCCTCTCCCTCCGGAACTAAACAGCTCAGAGTTCAAGGGTTACAGTGGCAAGGCATTTCTTCCTCCCCAACTGACCAACCTTTGGCTCAGCAGGAGAGGGACAAAGATCATAAAAGGAGAGTGATTTAGAAAATTAATAGCCTGTAAATTAGATTCAGGCTGCTTGTGGAGGGAAAACACAATGACCTGAGATTGTGAAAAGGAAATCATGCGGCCTCTACAGACTGCAGAATTGTAATTTTTTTTTAAAAAAAGATACGTTCAGAGGAACCCACACAAATCCAACGTAATTGCTGTTTTGTGTAGTATGTATCACAATCTCTCCAGAGGAAGGAAATGGGCAGATTGAAGATTGCTTGATTTCAGAAAAAGAATTTGTATCAGCATCTTTCAAAGCCTTCCTTTGGAAAGTTAATTGGCTCGGCTGTGACATCGTCACCCCAGCTGAATTGAGGATGGAGGGGAAACGGCAAAATATTCATAATGAGATAGGGGAGTGTGGGAGGTGATGCCCCTGGTGACTGAGTTGGGGACCGCTATCAGGCCCAATTTTATGCAAAGGGTGCATTAACGATTAAAGAAGGGGATAAATGGTGCAGCAGATTCATTTGCGGCAGAAACTCAGTAGAGACCTGTCAGCAGTGTGACTGAGAACTGGTCTGCATGCAAAGAAAATCACCTCTAGAATATTCAAAACCTGGAGCTATTTGAAACACAAATGCCGAGTATAGTGGGACTATGGAAGTGTTCATGATCAACTTATCCTTGAATAAGAATCTGAATTCTCTCCCACCCCTGATTTGTTTACATGTGAATCATTGGGCTGCTTTGGATGTTACTTAGAACTGGGGTTCGGAAAGCCCACGTGACTTTTATTTCCTGTGTAAACAACCAAAACACAAGCTCACACATCTCCACTTATCCACAACTGGGGTGCTCCACCTTTCTCCTACTTCTCTTAAACCAGGCCAGTTCTGGGTTCTTGTGGACCCCCAAACACAAGAATTCCAAAGCCTTCCCAATGCAAGAAAGATGTTCAATGCCTGCCTTAAAAAGAAAAAAAGAGAGAAAACTGTCTTTGCAGACCTTCGAGCTTCTCTACTAGTCTTCAAAGTACATGGAAAGGAATTGGGATCAGACTAGTTCCAAGGTCTAGACAGCTCTTCAAACACACATGAAGTTCAGGCAGCTGCCCAAGTTTGACACACACTACTACTAGTACTAGCAGAGACATCACCTTGCCAACAAAGGTCCGTATAGTTAAAGCTATGGTTTTCCCAGTAGTGATGTATGGAAGTGAGAGCTGGACCATAAGGAAGGCTGATCGCCAAAGAATTGATGCTTTTGAATTATGGTGTTGGAGGAGACTCTTGAGAGTCCCATGAACTGCAAGAAGATCAACCCTATCCATTCTTAAGGAAATCAGCCCTGAGTGCTCGCTGGAAGGACAGATCCTGAAGCTGAGGCTCCAAGACTTTGGCCACCTCATGAGAAAAGGAGACTCCCTGGAAAAGACCCTGATGTTGGGAAAGATCACAAGGAGAAGGGGACGACAGAGGACGAGATGGCTGGATAGTGTTCTCGAAGCTACAAACATGAGTCTGACCAAACTGCGGGAGGCAGTGGAAGACAGGAGTGCCTGGTGTGCTCTGGTCCATGGGGTCACGAAGAGTCGGACACGACTAAACGACTAAACAACACCAACAGTACTAGTACTAGGTGCTGTCAGTCTTGAATCTTGAGTCCTGGATGTCTTCAAACTCTGGGATCCTCTTGCAACACCCATGCTACATTCTTCCAGCTTCTAAATACCTGATACTACAGAGGCTGTCATTTTACTGAAGGCAGGGGGAGGGGACTGGTCATTTTTGGAAAGAGGAGGAGGTTATTTTGGCGGTACTTGCTGAAAAAGCCTTGTATGCAGGATTTGAAGTATAGAAAAAAATGATAATTTATTTTTTAAAAAAAATAGAATTAATTTTTTAATTTAAGGGTAAAAGATAAGTAACATAGCAGCTTTATAAGGGAATAAAAGAACACCATGGAATGGTGGATGAGAAGTCAATGGATACGAGCGATTTGCTTTGATTGTATTTTAAAAGAATTTGTAACATTTGAAAATTTAATTAAAAATATTGCAAAAAGAGAGAGAAATGCCTGATGCTGCCACATCTGACCTGTGCACTGGTTAAATGGAACTAAGGGATGGCCACATCTGCAAATTTTGGCTTTTCTTGGTTGCTCATTCTTCCGGTATTAAATTCACATTTCCACACCAGTTTGTGATGGATATTATTTCCTCACCCCCAAAGGTCTTCATGAAAATTCAGGAGCATTTTAGCGTTGGATTTCCCATATACACATTTTTATGTTAAATTTTGCTTAATGTACACACTTTCCCCCCCCATCAATTTTCCTAATACAATGCACCTTGCAGTATATTTTCCATGATATATTCATTTATTTATTTTTGGTAGGCTTTGCCCTAGCATATGCAATTTTGTATGCTTTACTTGGCTGAAGAACAGCACTGCAAAATTTGAAGACAAGTTGCCTGTGTTTCACTTTGCATGTGGTTTAGGAAAAGATGACTTAGGTAAGCTCACCTTTGAAAAGCGAATTAGATCAGATTTCTCTGCCGTCCCTAAAAGGGACAATTCTTCTGGTCACTGGAGTCCAGAGATTGCCATATATAGATAGGAAGGCCTTTGCCACTGGCTTAGGGCAGCAGGCCAGGGAGAATGGCTTTGGTTGACATTTAATGGGCAAACCTACCTAATTCAAGCTTCTAAAAACTATATGTAGAGTGGAACACAGGCATCCTTCAAAATTCTCACTTTTCCAAATTTTGCAGTTCTCGAGTCATGTGTCATGTGCTTTTAAATACACATATTGGTGAAAAATAACATGCACTGCATTCGGGGAAACTGCTTTGCAAAAATGCCGATGAATTTTCATGAGGACTTAAAAAACCCCCGCGAACTATGTGGAAATGTGGAGAACTTAAGACAGGGAAAAGAAGCAACTGAGAGAAGCCAAGAGTGACAGCTTTAGCCTTCCTTATTTGTTGGCTGAGCTTAAATAATACCATTATTCTGTGGGAGCAAAAAGCTGCAGAAAGTAGCTCCAATTTCTTTCTTTCTTTCTTTCTTTCTTCCTTCCTTCCTTCCTTCCTTCCTTCCTTCCTTCCTTGCTTCCTTGCTTTCTTGCTTTCTTGCTTTCTCTCTCTCTCATTCTAGTTCTCATTCTTTCCTTTCCTTTCTAAAAACCATTCTCTTATCTCCATCAATTGTCACCTGGAAACAATCATTACATCAGGCTGCAGCCGAGGTGGGAAGAGAAGGGATGCAGGGCCATTCAGTGGCAGCTTTTAGTGCCTCCTCTCCTTGAACTTTCCTTGAACTCCTGGTCATTAGAACAATTTTGTAACTAAGAGCTTGAACTAGAGCTTGCTTATCTCCTTCTCCTTCCCGATCCATTTTCCTTCTATGCTGTGCTTTTTAAGATTGCAAGGCTGATGGCGGGGACTATGTCTTTTTTTAAAAGTGATCTTTAAGCGACTCTGGGATCTTCTTTCTTTTTTCCTCTTTTGCCTGAATGAGCAGGATTAAAAAAGAAAACTACCACTCCTTTAATTGAATGAATGAATGCTAGTTTCTAATCCTTGCCTACCTTCTTGCAGCCGTCACAGGCTAATTTTGAAATAAGAATAATGTCAGATGGCAGTGGTGGTTGCGTGCGAGTAACCAGTCAGGACTCCGACCTGTCTTTTACAGGTTTTCTTTTGGTGCAAAACTATTTACAGTGCAGAACCACAAGTTCATGTCTGCCTCAATCGCTAGCAGAATCCGGGAGTGGTCGTTTCCGGGTCCTCCCCCAACATAAGAGCTTAGTCACCCCCAGCCTTTTCCTTCCTTCTTTGCGTTTTACACCTCTGCGCAAGGTGGGTGACAGAAGAGGCGTGCTTCCCTCCTGGTCGGCTTGACCAGGAGTGGTGCTGAGGCTCCCAGCATTCTCCTCTGGTCCCTTCCCCTCTTCCCCACTAGAGGTGTGGCTTTCCCCGCCGCAGGAAGAGGAACTGCTTCACAAGATATTCGGAGGTTCCCTGTATCCCAACTGCCCCTCTGCCTCCTTTCCCTGTTCCGATGGCAGTCCCCTGACAAATAAGAATAAGAATTTTATTATTTATACCCCACCCTTCTGGTTGGGTTTCCCCAGCCACTCGTGGTGGCTTATAGCATATATAAAAACATAGCAAAACATCAAACATTAAAAGCTTCCCGATACAGGGCTGCCTTCAGATATCTTCTAAAAGGTGTGTAGTTCTTTATCTCCTTGACATCTGAAGGGAGGGCATTCCACAGGGAGGGGAAGTCTTTGCAGGCAATGTCTTTGGGGCCAATCTGTACCTCATGCAGCAGCTCACTGGGTGGGGAGGAAGAAGGAGAAAATGATGAAGTGACCTTACCCAATTTTGCCACCTCCACCACTGGTTTTTCTCTGTGGCTTGTGGCCCCCAGCAAAGAGAATGCGGCCCTCAGCAGAAAAAGGGGTTCCACTCCCCCTGTCTTATAATAATATAATAATAATTTATTATTTGTACCCCGCCCATCTGGCTGGGTTTCCCCAGCCACTCTGGGCGGCTTCCATAAAAACCAGAAATACACTAAAATATCACAGATTAAAAACTTCCCTGAACAGGGCTGCCTTAAGATGTCTTCTGAATGTCAGGTAGCTATTTATCACTTTGACATCTGACATCTTATGAAGTTGCCAAATGACCAAAACGGTCTGTGTGTATATGTAATCTGTCCTGATTTTGCCTCTGCCATTTAATGGCTGCAAGTTCTACAGAAATCAGCTCGGTGGAGCTTTCACCAGCATGAAGATAGAATTAACTGCAGGTCAAGCTGCTGCTTTAAAAGTCAGAGGAGCACAGCATGATGGGGGGAAAAATGTTGGCAATGCCAGATCTTAATGATGGTGATGTATCTGAAGACAGGTGGGGAACGCCTGGAGAGCAGTCGGAAACCAGCAGAGTTGCCGAAGAAGGTTTCTGCAAGCGATGGGTGCATTCATGGTTAAAGAAGGGGTTAAATGGTGCAGCCGATTCATTTGCAGCAGAAACTCAGTTGGGACATGTCGCCAGTGTGATTGACAACTGGTCTGCATGCAAAGAAAACTACCTCAAGAACATTCAAAACCTAGAACTATTTGAAACGCAAATGCGGAGTATAGTGGGACTGTGGAAGAGTTCGTGATCGACTTATCCTTGGATAACAATCTGAATTCTCTCCCACCCCTGATTTGTTTACATGTTCAAAGGGTGAATCATTGGGCTGCTTTGGATGTTACTTAGAACTGGGACGAGGAAAGCCCATGTGACTTTCATTTCATGTGTAAACCACCAAAACACAAGCTCACACATCTCCATTTACCCACATCTGGGATCCTCCGCCCATCTCCTCTTATTTCCATTCTTCAATAATTTCTCTCTCTCATTTTGTTCTCTAATTCCCACAGTGAGTTTAGCCATCTCAGCATATTCCACCACCTTCATAACCCAGTCTTCTTTCGTTGGGACTTCTTCTTCTTTCCATTTTTGTGCCAAGGCTTCCAAGAGAAACTCAGCTTGCCCTGGAACAGTGGTACAGGCCAGTTCTTTGCACAAGAATTTCTCCCACCACCTTCTGGGAAAGTACAAACAGATTTGTTTAGCGCACGAGAAAACCTTACCTCCAATCCAACAATAAACAGGGAAGGGGAAAATGAAACTTGCCCCAGCAGTGAGGGTCTTATTTGGGAGAGCTGTCAAACCTCTCACTCCCAAGGTGCCTCTGTTTCTCATCGGCCTGATGGAAGCTGACGTTGTGTGAACCTTGCTGAGCAAACCCAAATTATTTTAATTTCTAAATCCAAACAGTTCCAATTATATCATTTCCCTTGTGTGGAGTGGAAGGAGCCCATGAAACCCTCTCCCTTCGTTTCTTCTCTATCGGGATCAACATCTCCGAATGCCGAGCGGAGGAGAAAAGGAGGTCACCATGATGGCAGGTCCAGGAAAACCATCTAGGATTAACTCACAAAACGCTGTGGGATTAAAACCTTACGAAATACTTGGAGGGCACGCAAGATCTGAGGCATTCACTTGTGCAGAGGAAATCTAAAAAGCTCTTTTTAAAAAAGGCTGGCAAACTAGCCGTCCAGGATATGCAGGGGGGGGGGGTTCTCTCGCTTTATTTACTTTGACAATTTGTTGGATTCTAGCAGCTGATTGGGAACCCTACAGCTGTGGTTCTCAACGGGGAAGGTAAAGTCTCCTTCATGAATATGCAGTGTTGCTAAAATTTCGAATACACAGAAAACTGGGCAAGTGTACACATCTCAAGAATGCCGGCATTGTTTGCATGAATCTGCAGAATTTGTTCTGTGACTGGAACTTGAAACCTCTTGGCACGGAGACTATATCCAACCTTCATTTTCATCACTTGGTTCATTTTTGTTACTTAAGAAAATCAACACTGATCTTTTGACCCTCTTCCATTTCCCAAATCGCTGCAGCCTTCTAAAGAAATGCCCATTAAACTTTCCAGACCGGAGATACACCTTTAACCCCAACCTGCAACATGGACCAATTTCTCCTCTTCCTTTCCTTTTGTTAAAAAAAACCTCATATATTATTTTTACTAGGTCTGAGCAAAACTGCTTGCCTTGTTGCCTGTTTGGTTCTCATGTGAGCCGAAAAGTGGGGACCATTTCTTATATTCATCAGGAACATATTTGTGTTTTTTCTACGGCATTACTGGAGTTTTTTCTTTCTTCTACATTGCCCTTCAGAGGTCTCCCAGTTTTTTGGCCTGGTGGGTACAATCAGAATTTTGAGAAAGCTCTGTGGGGGCAAGTCACAAAATGGTTGCCATGGGGTGTCCATCATAACATAAAATGGCTCCCATGGAATTTGGCATAACCCAAAATGGCCGCCACGTGAAAATGAATAGAAAAAGTGACAGAGCCTTAAAATGGTTTGGGCATTTCCCACTTTTCCAATCAGCCACTTATCTCCAATCAATGGGGATAAAGTTACCTATGGCCGCCATGCTCACCCATAGAGATAAGCCCTTTGCACCTCTTCTCTGTGAGGAATGGAAGGGAGGGTGGGTGCAAAATTCAAAATGTTAGTGTGTTTAAGTGTTGGGGTTTTTCAGTGTACAGGAAGCTAAGCCAGTTCAAAAGGAGCTGAGCTGGGAGAGGGAACAGTCTCCCAAACATTGTGGATTTTTTAAGGGGATATTTAACAAGACCTTCCCTGGGCAGCATAGGAGGTACAGGCAAGTATACTGTCACCCTGGGTTAGCTTTCCTGCCACTTAATGAAATTTGCTGCTGGAGTCACCCACGACCATTTTGTTTACGGGCTATGGATGCCCATAAGTAAATTACAGTCAACTGGACAAAAACACAGTTTGGCCAACTTAGAGTTGCCATATTTCAAAAAGTGCAAATCCTGGCCAGTGTTTGTAAACTGCTGTTCCCACCAACTACCAAGGCGGGTGAGGGGAAAGCCCCCCAAAAGCAGCCAAAAAGGGGTTCTCAGGTTCTCAACAGCATGTAAGTATCATGAATGGTCAGGGATTTGTTTCATGGGTGCTGAATTTTCAGCCATACCAAACACGCTAATTTCAAGGCAGATATCAAAACTCAGAAAAGACTTGCTGCAGTCCTAGAGGTCTGTCTTTCTTTCTTTCTTTCTTTCTTTCTTTCTTTCTTTCTTTCTTTCTTTCTTTCTTTCTTTCTTGGTCTCTCCTTCACCATTCCCCTTTTCTCTTTTGAATCATCTCTCCATCTTCTCCCCCTCCTTCACTTTCTCCATCTCTCTCTCTCTCTCTAAAGGGTCATGGCAGGTTGGTGTGACCCATCTCTCACCTTAGGCCCACCAGCTGAAGAAGATATGCTCTCAGAGCGTGTGCCGCACTGCTATTATGTGATGATGTAATCACATGGCACCAAATGCGATTGGCTGGCTAATCGTTTCCATTTCCAGGGCTCCCTTCTTCAAAAGACCCCGGTCCAGCAAAGGCTTTTCTTCCCAGACAGAAAATGAGTGGAGCCCCCAGCAATTAAGAAGTATGCACCAGACGAAATGGAATAAGCACAGCTCTCTTTCCTTCCTCCTCTCTTTCTTTCTCCGTTGCTCTGGCACCCTCATCTCCTAAGGGTCTCGCTTGTTAAAGCCGGCTTGTCCACTTTCCGGATCTGGTTTCTTCTGGTGTCAGGATATCCTTGGTTGTGTTTCACTTCACTTTGTCTGGCCTTTGGCTTCACTTGGCTTCCTTCCTTCTGCCAAGGCCTCTAGTCTCTTGCTCCACCTCAAACTCCAGGCTACAGTCCCTTTGCTGGTTCTCATTTCATCTTTGCCCCTCCTTCCTTCCTCCTTCCCATTCAAAGGTCTCTGTTAAAAGCATGACTTTTAACACTGCCGCTTCCTTCTTCGTACAAAAGGCTTTCTCTGTCCACCTCATGGTATGGTTTTTGTTTGGCTGTTAAGCCTGAGAGACGGAGTTAGGTCTTCTTGGTTTTCTTCATGTGAGGCAGAAGACAACAGACACCATAAGAATGCAAGGAGAGCTTACTGGATCAAGCTAATGGCACAACTTGTCCAGAATCCTGTTCTCACAGGCGCCGACCAGACGACAGCAAGCAGGATCCAAGCAAAAGAGCCGTCTCCCCTCCTGTGGTTTTCCAGCAACTGGCGTCCAGAAGCATTTCTTCCTCCAAGTGTGGAAGCCGACTCTAGGTAGCCATCATGGCTAGTAGTCATCTCCTATTTTAAAGTCTAATCCATCCTTACCATTCCCATTTCATAGATGGTAAAACTGAGACTCGAAGATCATTGGTCAACACAGCAAGTCCACAGTAGGGGCAGAATTCGAACCCTGGTCTGCCGGTTCCTAGTTGAGCTCTCTTTCTCTTTCCATCAGTGCACACTGGCTCTCATTTCATCATGAATGTTTTGTTTAAACTTCTTTCCCCTTTATCAAGTTACCAGAGGGAGCAGGGAATGTGGGCTTCACTGGGGATGGTTGCATTTCTTTAAATATGGGGGGGGGGGGGACGAGGGAACCAAAAAACAAAATCTCATTAAAGGAAATGGGGCGGGGGTGGGCATCATCCCCTAAAACTAATGAATTGCTATTGGCTTTCCTTGCAGCTGTTCTGGCTTCACAACAGGCAGGAAAAAACGCTTGTTATTTGTAAACCGAAGACCTCTCTCTCTCTAGCACTGGGCCAATGAAACGGCAAGGAATCCGCCACATGATTCCGGGGGGGGGGGGACGGCGAGACCCCCTTCCCAGCAGCCCCGCTGTAGAAATGGAGGAGAAAGCGTCTGTGAGAAAGGGCCTGGGTTGTTTTTCTTGGAACGGAGGGGAAACCCTCAGATAGGGGTAAAATCCTGGTTCCACAAGAAAACGAAGTGGTGTCAATTTCACTCGGGTCTGGCGGATGGTTTATTTCTCTTGAACGAGAGACCTCACATAAATCACGGGACTCTCCGAGGACTTTTCAAACTTGTGATGCAAAACAGAACCGCCAGTGTCCGAGGCCTCGTCATTGTCTGCGGAGAGCGTGGCAGCCGGAGAAGAGGGGTCCTCCTCTCAGCCTCGTGGCCTGAACTCCAAATCCCCTCCAGTTAACTCTTTCAGCCCCCCCCCTCTCTCTCTCCAAGGCTTCCCCACACTTTGGCTGAGTCACCTTGTCTTTCGAAGGAGAGCAGGAAGCAAGGAAGTGCCTCCGAAGTTCCCCGACCAAAATAATTTTCCATAAGCCTTTCTGTTAACAGAGGAGGCTTGCAACCCAATCAACATATTGCAAAATAATCAATCAATAGAAGGAGAGAAGAGGAAGCAGATAAAACACTTCAGCTAACATATCAGGGAGATTAACAACTTGGCAGGCCTAATGCCTGCCGGTTTGAGGGGCTGGGGATGAATTTGCAAAAAGGATGAAGGTTATCGGGGAGAGAGACTGTCCCCCTCTGACAAAAGGGTGCCCACTTAGGCACAGATCCTCCAAGTGTCCCTATTTTCCAGGGACAGTCCTGGATTTACAGAAGCTGCCCCAAGTTATGATTTGATCTGGGAATGTCCTGCTTTTCCTTAGGACGTCCCTATTTTCATCTGAGAAATGTTGGAGAGCATGGAATAGGGCTTCACCAGACCTTTTTTCAGCCAGAACTCACTGGAACTCAGTTCTGGCACCTCTCAGGTAGGCACCATTGCCATAGGATCCAACTCCTAGGGCTCTTTGCCCTCCCCCATTAAATATTTGAGAGCACCAAGGTCCCCCCAAAGTTGATGGGCATTGCTATTCAAATGGTGTGCATGCACTACATTGTGTGATCGATTATGTGGGGCAGGGCTTACCTTACCCCCCAATCTTTTATTCAAGTTGGAACCCCTGGCCGTTGTCATGCTAAGAGAACAGGGGAGGCATTCATGGTGCGTTCTGGAATCTCTTTTTATAGAAAAATAGCACCGGACATCCCTATTTTCATCGGAGAAATGTTGGAGGGTATTGTAGGCATTACAAAAATGAGGACGGCGGGGTGCTGTGCAGAAAAATTGCATACACTGCTTTATAATAAAAGATGGGATTTTGTAACAATTACTATCAAAACATAGTACAGTGGGTGCTCGGGTTGCAAATGTGATCCGTGCGGGAGGCACGTTCGCAACCCACAGCATTCACAACCTGCAGCATTGCGTCTGTGCATGCGCAGGTCGCGATTCGGTGCTCCTGCACATGCGCAAAGTGTGATTTAGTGTTTTGTGCATGCGCGAGCGCCAAAACCCGGAAGTAACCCATTCAGTGGGGTGCGCAACCTGAAAAATTGCAACCTGAAGCATCTGTAACCCAAGGTATGACTGTACCTAATGGGAAGACAGTGCCCAGGTGACCTGACTGCTTGCTCAGGCAGCTTCAAAGCCCCACCTGCTCTCCCTTCTTAGGATTCTTCTGGTGGTATTTATTTGATTTATTAATTAAATATTTCATCCTCAGAGCAGAACAACTGAAATCAATGGATCTAACTTAGTCAAGTCCATTCATCTAAATAGGTCTACTCTGATCAGAACTTAATAGAACACCAACCCCGCTTTTGTCTTTAACTCGGAACAGACAGTCCTTTGATTGGAGGCTAACTTTCCAGTTAAGAACTGGGACATAGGATATATGTCCACTCTGTTGGGCAGAGGTTTGAAGGTCACCTACCATGTCCAAGCAAAATGTAAAGTAGATGCTGGTGGAACATGGGGGAAACCCCATAGGGTGGGCAGGTTCCTATGGGAAAGTCGCCTGGTCCCAGCATGTTTCCAGGGGTGCAGACTGGGCAGTCCAGGGCCCTGTCCAGCAAAATGAGCAACAGTGCTGGCTTGCCACAGTCTGAAGTAATGCACTTTGTAACCTAAAGAGGGAGATAAAGACACACACCCCATGTAAAATTGCCTCTAAGTGCACTGCTATTTGAGGCTTTAAACCTGGAGCCAGTGAATCTGTTGTAATAAATGAGTTCCACCACAGGCTCCCTAAAACCAGCTCCAGTCAGCAGCTTGGAGGCAAGCTTTGATAGTATGATTATCAAAGTATGATGCAAACCCTGATATCTTTTGATGAAGGGAGGTATGTAAATCTAATAAACAATAAAAATAAAACTCCCAATTAAGTGCCTTATCTATCCTGGAGTAACTGGCTGGGGGGAGGAGTGGTGTACACCTGGTCTCCCGGCACCAGCAATGCCTTCACTTACTGGGATGGGGAAAGTGACAGGGAGGTTAGTATTGCCACCCTCCTTACCATTGGTAGACCTTGCAGCTTAGGTGAATTAGGTTAAAATAATTACTTACAGCTTCTGGGCTTCAAAGGCTTTATTCATGCAGGTACTACTTACAGGATAAGTAGAGATGAAAATAGAGAAATAGCAGATATCTTGTTTTAACAAGAATAACAAACAAAAAGACTCAGCTTATAGGGGTGAAGTTAACTTAGAGAGCTACAAACAAGTGCTGGCTAGATTGATAAGTAACACATACATTAATTACGAACTCAAGAGAAAGTAATGTGTTTGGTTGTCTCCAACACTTACTGCGATGCCACTCCTGGTAAACCACGGCACTGCTGGGGCCATGAGGCCCACTGACCACCCTTGTATTTCCTATGTACTAATTTGTTCATTAATTTATTTAAACTTTTTATCCTGCAAAAACAGTAACAATAAATAATTATTAGCTGCCAGCTGAAAGGCCACTGCCAGAACAGGGTGCTGGACAAGATGGGCCATGGTGGCTATGCCCTTCCTTCACTGTCAGAGGCTGCATGCCTATTTATACCAGCTGCTGGAAATCTCAAGTGAGGAGAGCCCTGTTGCCCTCAGTTTCTGCTTGCAAGCTTCCCTCAGGCGTCTGGTTGGCCAATGTAAGAACAGGATGCTGAAATAGACAGACCTTTGGGCTGATCCAGTAGGCTCTTCCATTTCTCTTGTGTTCTTGGGTAAGCAGTGGCGGTGGCAAACATCCTTAGGCAAGGCATTCCATTGCCTCGGGGCCAACACCAAAAAGGTCTTCCCCTTCGTGCCCACCTCCCTCAAATCCCGATCAAATTAGGTGCATCTTGCTCTTCTTCTGAGGAACTCAGTCAGCACGGTATCTTACACTAGTGTAAAATAACTCCAGCCAAGAGACAGCAAACTGTAACAAAGCATCAGGAGCTTCACACTGGCAGCAATTTGTTGCCTATTCACCTTCTTCTAGGCCGACTGCTAGAAAGGGAGGCTGCAATCTGTGTTGCGGGAGATCAGCATGCCCCTTCTTGCAGTTTTCTTTGCATGCATGCCAACGCTGTCATAGCTCATAGCTGGGAAGTAAGGTGTCACGGGTAGGTGTCACATTTGTAACACACCGCGGAAGCTGGGCGTTGGGAATACAAATGTCTGCCCAGGGAGGTCTGCATATAAATAAGGAGGAGGAGATGGAAGTGTCTGGCACCATTTCCCAACAAAGAGACGTATGTGTGTTGATCTCCCAGCTGCTTTGCAGATCAATCGCCCATCCCAGAGTGGATCCTGAAGCAACTGAGTGACTGCCTACCGCCTCACCCAGCCACAGTACCTGGGTCCTCCACCAGCACCCTGGGCAGCTCAGCTGGGGGTCCAGGTGCAAGACAGCAGATCTCACAGAACAGCTGTATAGTGGCACCTCTGGTTAAGAACTTAATTTGTTCTGGAGGTCCATTCTTAACCTGAAACTGTTCTTAACCTGAGGTACCACTTTAACTAATGGGGCCTCCTGCTGTCACTGCGCCGCCGCCGTACAATTTCTGTTCTCATCCTGAAGTAAAGTTCTTAACCCGAGGTACTATTTCTGGGTTAGCAGAGTCTGTAACCTGAAGCGTCTGTAATCCGAGGTAACAATGTATATAGTTCAGCCCTGCAAGGAAGAATTCTGTTCTTAAGTTAAGACCACAGTTATCTATGCTCATGGGCTCTTTGCAGAATATCTGAAGGGAATTTCATACATTTCTAACTCTCTATATAATGGGAGACCCAATCTAGTCCTGGGTTTACCTGCTGCCTCCAATGGAGGTCTTCCTTCTCCTAGGACAAAACCTAGCTGAACCTGCCTTCATATTCCCTCCTCCTTTCTTGCCTTGTCTCGTATCACAAACCCCTGCTCTATATATTGATTGCTTACCTGGCCTGTGCTTGCAAATTGATGTTCCCACCACCAAGGATATCATTTCAAGAGTGTCAATTGGAGAAAAGCTCCAAAACCAACAATAACAGCTGAGGTTAAGGAGGGCACATAGCAAAGTTCTCAGCAGCATATAAACTATGTACATGCAAGACCTCTGCAAACATTCAAAGCACATCCTGTCACTCAAAGAATTCTGGGTGCTGTAGTTTACTGCTCACAGAGTTACAAGCAGCAGCCCTTAACAAACTGCAATGCCCAGAATTCTTGGAGAGGGAGAAATTGTTTGGTGGTGCTTTGAAAGTATAGTATGTACACAGTCTTAATAACCCATATCTGGATATATTACAAACCAACAGGATATTCTAGGTGGTGATGTAAGAGGGCTCTTTTGTTTTGCATCAGATTGCCTCAGAAATAAAACAATGGTAAAGGTAAAGGGACCCCTGACCATTAGGTCCAGTCGTGGCCGACTCTGGGGTTGCGGCGCTCATCTCGCTTTATTGGCCGAGGGAGCCGGCGTACAGCTTCTGGGTCATGTGGCCAGCATGACTAAGCCCCTTCTGGCAAACCAGAGCAGCGCACGGAAACGCCATTTACCTTCCCGCTAGTGCGGTACCTATTTATCTACTTGCACTTCATGCTTTCGAACTGCTAGGTTGGCAGGAGCAGGGACCAAGCAACGGGAGCTCACCCCGTCGTGGGGATTTGAACCGCCGACCTTCTGATCAGCAAGTCCTAGGCTCTGTGGTTTAATCCACAGTGCCACCCACGTCCCAAACAATGGTAACAAACAATGGTACTTCCCCCCAAATTAAGGAATAAGTCCATTTACTTTCAAGGAGAAATTTAGTTTAGCTTGCATTTTAAGGCAAACACACCAGTGGTCCAACTTGGAACAATACATTTTCCTGTGTTCTTCCTAGCACAGTTGAGAAGCCCAACCCTGAGATGTTGAGAGCAGCTGGCAGCCAAAAGAGTTGGCACGCTGAGAAACCGTCACTTTGTAGTGCAAAGACATCACGCACACATGCTGGGCACTTCCACAATGTTGGGTGGAACCCTGTGCACCTGCTACATTAAAAGTCATTACAAAATAGTTTTTTAAATTTATTTTTCCCTTTTTTAAAAGCTGTACTTATTCTTATCTTTAAGCTGCCTTGAGTTCCTATCAGGGGGGAAAGCAGGGTGTAAAACAACAGCAGCAACAATCACCGCCCTTCACCCTATCGTCCTAGGTCAGAAATTCAAAATACATTACAAACCATTTAAGAACTTACAATTAAAAAAACACAACCACCCCAGGTTTGGAAACAGCAGCAATTACCAACAGTAGAAGAATGGCAACAGAAGGTCATGGAATATGCAGAAATAGCCAAACTAACAGGGAAAATTCGACGACAGGGCAAGGAAACATTTCAAAAAGAATGGGAAAAATTTATGTTATATATAGGAAAAATAAGATGAAATAGTAAAACCAGTAGAATTGGAAACAAACCTCATAACGGGAAAGATTAAGAACAGTGATGGATAATGAAAATAATAAGAAGCAAAATGTATAAGGAAACTAATATAACTAACAGTAGTGGTAAATGAATACAGACAGACAACAAGAATTGTATAAACATGAGGACTTATTTGTTTATGGATGCACCATGGACAAATATGGAAAATGAATAACAAAATATAAAATGGAAGAAAATAATGCGATGAATTTATATATGATATAAAAAACCAGAAGAAGGAAGGAGGGAAGTCAGCTCTGAAGAGCAAGTATAAATGTAAAATGTAATACAATATGTGTATGTGGAGTATCTAATTGAAAAACTAATAAAGATTATTTGGGGGGGGGGAAACAAAACAAAACCAAACCACCCCAAATAGGGTGGTACTTTGAAACAAAACATCTCAAGTTTCAAAGGCTATGGGTAAGAAGGTTTGTCCTCCGAAGTTCCTTAAGTTTTCAAGGCACATTTCGGCTACTCCCACACATTAATTGGGATTATGTGTCATGATCACTGTAGTAATATTATCGCCCATGCAGGTCACTCTTGGTTCATTAGCAAATGGATTTGGGTCTTTGGCATGCATGACTGATACCTGGCCGTCTTGGAATTGTTCATGAGAGCAGCCACTCAGGGTGTGGAGCCAGCAAGGAGGGATATGTGTTAATGTACAGCAGGGAGTTCATCTAAATGTGGGTCAGGGGAACCCAGGGAGATGATACCTTCTCCCCTCTGGCCACACTAAACCAATGTCTCTGGATGTAACATCATGTGGTTTACGTGCTCTGAACATTGCACCAAGCCTCGCAGACTGAGCTCTGAACATTGCACCAAACCTCGCAGACTGAGCTCCCCACCCACTGAAAGGTGCTCCGCTTCAGTGGATCAGGAAATCTTATGACTCTGACATTGAGGCTATTGTGCACGAAAAAGGTAGCTTGCAGCTGTGGTGTATTTTCTCGGTTCTGCTTGGTGCACTTGTGAAAAATCTCCATAATGAGAACATACCAAGGACATGATGAAATGTCTATAAAACAAAGTATATGGTGAAACACTTGAATCTTTTTTTGTTGTTGTTCTTTAAAAAGGAAAATGGGGGGGGGGGGAGAGAAGCCCTGTAAATATCAAATCTTGCTGATGAATTTTAAGACAATCATTCTAATTATTAGCAAATAATCCAATACTTCTAAACTAATGCTCCCCCACTTAAAATGCCAATATCCAAGATTGTCCGTCTTTAAACATATCCAGCTTCTTTGCACTACATCAGATAAGCACTGGTTTCTCAGAGTACCAACTGTTTTGGCTGACAGCTGCTCGCCAGGTCTCAGGTTTTCTCCACCCAGCTCTGCTTTTGCAGAGTTTCCCAGCTCTGCTAGGAAAACAGGAAGTTGTCTTGTGCCAAGTTGAACCATTGGTCCATCTAGTAAAAGTAAAGGTAAAGGGGGCCCTGACCATTAGGTCCAGTTGTGACCGACTCTGGGGTTGTGGTACTCATCTCGCTTTATTGGCCAAGGTTGGCCAGCTTCTGGTTCATGTGGCCAGCATGACTAAGCCGCTTCTGGCAAACCAGAGCAGCACATGGAAACGCCGTTTACCTTCCCGCCGGAGCAGTACCTATTTATCTACTTGCACTTTGACATGCTTTCGAACTGCTAGGTGGGCAGGAGCAGGGGCCGAGCAACGGGAGCTCACCCCGTCACAGGGATTTGAACTGCCCACCTTCTGATCAGCAAGTCCTAGGCTCAGTGGTTTAACCCACAGCGCCACCCGTGTCCCATTGGTCCATCTAGCTCAGTGCTATTTGCACTGACTGGTCCTACCTGGAGATGATGGGGACTGAACCTGGGACCTCCAGTATCAAAGCAAATGCTCTTCCTCCTTCCCCCAATCCTGCTACCTGGGATTGTTCACCTGAGATGCCCAAGAACCTTTTGCAGCTTTGCCTTTTATCCTATGCCAACTGATTTGCATAAATGGCGGCTGGCAAATTTGCTTGTCTAAGACAGGGATGAGTGGATCTGACTATTCCCCCTGATTTTTGTCACTTTTGTCTGGGTTAAGCCTATGGCACAGGAGAGAATGGCAAGTGTGGCATGAAGATTCAAGGACAATCAATATTATATTTTGGGAATGATTCATGTTCTTATGTAGCTGCATTTTTTATAGTTTCTGCATAATTATTATGAAGTAGTCATGTTCTATGTTATAAATCAAGCACTGCTTGGAGTTATTTCTTTTGGTTTCCCAAAGTATTTCTTATCAATAAAACATTGGCTGTAGCATGAGCAAATTTTTATTCTGCGAGTGTGGCCCAGAGAAAAAAGTTTGAAAACCACTGATTAGCCATAGGTCCACTCTGCCCTGTTTATGCATCGATCTGTTATTGTTATTGTTGCTGCTGCTGTTTAGATTCCTAAACATATTTTCTCTCAAAATACAGATTGAGGTTGGCCTAATTAAGGTATTGATTATATGGGTTCTGGAACATTTTAAAATAGGGGTGGAGAACCTCAGGTCCAGGACTCAAATGTGGCCCCTGGATCTGCCCTCAGTCAAACACCCCTTCCCAGACACCCCCTCTTTTCTCAGGCCTCAACCCTCAGCGGCTTTCCTTAGCACCCTCCTGGAATGTTTTTGCCTAGTTTGGATGTGTTATTGACCTCCCTACCCTCCAACACCTTGAAGGCAAACTCTGGGTCACCACCTCCCCGGACGCCATCTTCCCATTTTTTTATTGTGCAAACTTAGTGGCCATTTTGGTTGCCACATGATTTTGCATCATGGTTCTCCTCTCCCCTCCACCGAAAAAGCACCTTTTCATACACAGCACTATGTGAGACTGCAACCTCAGAATAAGTGATTTGGGGGTGGGGGAAGGAATCAGGCCTTGAAATCATGTGAGATCACAGCAACCAAAATGACTGCCCTTCTCTTGCGATTAAAAAATGGAAAGTCTCTGATTTTCTGGGGCACTTGCTGGGTATGGGAATGTGGTTCTGGTTCTTGAAGTTGGACTGTTGCTTGGAGGATAGAGAGGAGTAAGGGTCTGTGTAGAAACAGCCTATAGTTTAAGCCAAGGACTGATTGGAACATTTCTGTTGTTGTTTAGTCGTTTCCGACTCTTCGTGACCCCCCTGGACCAGAGCACGCCAGGCACTTCTGTCTTCCACTGCCTCCCGCAGTTTGGTCAAACTCATGCTGGTAGCTTTGAGAACACTGTCCAACCATCTCGTCCTCTGTCGTCCCCTTCTCCTTGTGCCCTCCATCTTTCCCAACATCAGGTTCTTTTCCAGGGAGTCTTCTCTTCTCATGAGGTGGCCAAAGTCTTGGAGCCTCAGCTTCAGGATCTGTCCTTGCAGTGAGCACTCAGGGCTGATTTCCTTAAGAATGGATAGGCTTGATCTTCTTGCAGTCTCAAGAGTCTCCTCCAGCACCATAATTCAAAAGCATCAATTCTTCGGCGATCAGCCTTCTTTATGGTCCAGCTCTCACTTCCATACGTCACTACTGGGAAAACCATAGCTTTAACTATATGGGCCTTTGTTGGCAAGGTGATGTCTCTGCTTTTTAAGATGCTGTCTAGGTTTGGATCAGAACATTAGAGAAGTGCTAAAGCCGGGTGAACACCAAGTTCTGATTTGCATGTGAGCCGGAGTGGTGCAGGTCACTTCTGCTCACCCTAGAATTCGCAGCCATCAGATTTCTCAGACTGTCCCTAGCTCAAAGCCATGAGACATGTCCACAAAGAAGTGGGAGTCTCTAGCCACTGGTTTGAAGAAGGGTGAAATCCTCCAACCTGGAAATGTTGAGCAGAAAAATCAAGGCAGGAGGCTTTGCATATTGTGTGTGTGTATGTGTGTGTGTGTGTGTGTGTGTGTGTGTGTGTGAACAAATTCATTTCTTTCCTCCATCAACTTCATTTCAGTCCCGCTTTGTGCAGTTAATCCAGCCTAATCCACCTTTGGGCCTGGAGAGAACCAAGGAGCAAATGGATTATAGAGAGTTGGGGGAACGGATTCAGTTGTGGCTGTTAACGGGAATATTCTGAACGATCCGTACCAGCGAAAATCAGACATAACCCAGGGAAGGTGCCTGAAATTAGAAGCTGCGTGGAAATGGTGTCTAGAAATTATCCATCCTATTTTTGGATAGAGATATTTGGGGGGAGCATTTCACTGAATTTATCGGTGGAGAGGAAAAATTATCCTATGCTTTCTGGAGCTCACCATTAACTGCAGCAGACCAGCTGCTGCTGTTGCTTCTGCTGCTGCTGCTGCTTCTTCTTCTTCTTCTTCTTCTTCTTCTTCTTCTTCTTCTTCTTCTTCTTCTTCTTCTTCCTCTTCCTCTTCCTCTTCCTCTTCCTCTTCTTCCTCTTCCTCTTCCTCTTCCTCTTCCTCTTCCTCTTCTTCTTCCATCATAAGGGGGCGGAGGTGGCATTTTGCAAGGGGGGGTGGCAGCAACAGTCACTGTGCATCCACCTCTCAAACCCCCATCTGTCCTAGGCCCGGGGGTAACCCATGAAACGCAGTCCAGGACCGGTCCAGAATCTGGAGGATCCACTAGGAGTCTGTCTGACAGGATCAAGGCAGGACACGAGGCAGGAAACCAGGCAAGGAAAGGTGCAGGATCTAGCATACAGCAATGTTACTCCCGCAATCTGGGCGGGGTCTGACAGCCTTTTATCTTTGTTGGGGTAGCGGCTGGTCCTGATCCCCCAGAGACTCACCTCCCTGTTTTGCACTCCTCCTGCAAGTACTCAGGTCTCTCCTTCTCTCAGACCTCAGTCTCTGCAGCTGGGGAGATGTCAGTGGGTTACTAGATCCAGGGGCCGCCTCAGCCTCCCTTGACCACACCGGTAGTGGAGCAGCTGTAAGTGATGGCCCAGCTGAAGGCAACGAGGTAATCCCCACATCTGGAGCCAGGGCAGCCTCAAGCCCCTGACTCGGCCCAGCTGGTGCTTGTTGCAGGGGAACCTGTGCAGACTGGGGCTCTTCAGGATCAGGCCCCAGACTTGGTTCAGGTGATGCCTGAGGCAAAGGATTCGGTGCAGACTGAGTTTCCTCTGGTTCCAAGTCTGAGCCCAAGTCCCAGGCCATCACATTATCAGCCCTTGGTCACTGGGAAGAAAATGGTGGTCACAAGTAAAAAGAAATGGTAGAGCAAAATGGTGAGGACAGTTCTGACCAACAGGGTGTCTTCCGCTTTCATTCTCAGGGCAGGCCCAAGACATTTTGTTTGTTGCCTCTGATGGAGCAGCAAATGGCATCCCCACAGGTTAAGGTGCCTTGCACCCAAGACCACTGAAGTTATTCTGACACACAAGGAAGAAAATCCCATGAACACACCTTCCACTTCCTTGGTGGTGCAGATACACGAATGAATTGCCATAGTTTCATGACAACCCAAAGGAGCAGCACGAGGCAGTCGCCTCACTCTGCCCAACAGCAGGACCGGCAACTAAGATCCGAGAGAACTCCAGAAACCGGGGGCGATGGTGTAATGGAAAAAGTTGTGTGGAAAAATCTAATTTAAAGGAAGGCCCCTTCTTCAGTGGAGAGGTGGGGGGTGGAGAGAGGGAGACAAACAACAAGGCCGACAGTCTCATAACTGTTCGTGCCCTTTGGGTAATAACAGACTCTTGCTAATATCCCGGGAATATCCTCGGAGCGAATGAAAGGCGGGGAAGTTAAGCAGCCGTGGTAATGCCAGTGTAAAGAAGAAGGGGCCACCAAAGAGACACTAATGGAAACTCAAATCCCCAGAACGAAAGTGGCATGTTTTGGAGTCGAAAGGCGGGGAGAGGTGAGAGAAGGGCTTGTGTGTGGTCTTCAGGGTGGCGACGGCAGCGGCAGCGGCGGCGGGGTCTTTAGGTTTCCCAGCAGCTGACTTCTGAGAAACAGGCAGGGGGTTGTGAGGGGACAATGACGACTGCCACCAAGCTCCGAATACAGAAAGCAGATCCCGGAGAGAGGGCGTGTGGTGGCAGAGCGGGGAGGAGAGAGAAGAAGGAGGCAAAGGGCCCGGTGAGCTCAGAGCTTGACCCTTTCTGTTTTACGAAGGCATTTCTTTCCAGAAGTGCTGACTGCAAGCATTGCCTCCGTAATGAATTCAGCCACTGCTCCGAGAGAGAGAGCCCTCCCTGGCACTGACAGACCATTTCCCGTCAAGCAGCAGAGAGAAAATGGGATTTCAGCTTCTTCTCACCCACCCCCCTTTCTTCATAGTAAATGTTTCTGATTTCACAGGCCGGTGTGCTCACCTCTCGAGTTAATAGACAATAAGAGAAGCAGTGTGAGCCCCTTGTTAAGGAGACGGGAAGGAGCCCTGCTTAAACCCAGCGGCAAAGGGGAGAAATTTGCCAGGCCGTGCCGAAAGGAAAATACACCGACTGTCACCTTGGCATTTAGTTGGGATCAGGTAGACATGCATGTCTGAAGGGGAGCAGGGAGCTGGACGGGGGGGGGCAGGGGGGAGAGAAACGAAAGCTCGCTTTCTCCCTTTCGCCGTGGAAAGAGTCGCAGAGGAGAGCCAAATTATACCAGGAAAAGGGCTCCGTCTGAGATGCTCCCTTGAAAGAACCGGGATATTCTGCAACAAAATGAATTTTTTAACAAAGAAAAGAAATGACACTACAGAATTGTGGAAGCCTTTTTTCAGGAAGCAGAGGGAGATTAGTCTTTTTGCGCTCTTTCTCTCACTCACACACGCACACATAGACTTGTTCACACAGTTGCCTCGCTTTGAGACCTAGCATTCTTAAACTCGCACAGAATGGAATTAATGTGGGGAGAGAGGGGGCAGCCCAGCACAAGACACCTTGCAGCAACTGCACCCCCACACCCCTAAAAGTCAATGCATTTAATACCCAAGGCCAGTCCATTTATTTTGGCACTGAGGCAGAAAATCTCTCTCCCTCTCTGGCAGTAAAAACACAACATTAATAACTTACATTTAAAACAAGAACACCAGTTCTATTTATTAGGTTTTTATTGGATAGTGTAAGCTGCTTTGTGAAGGAAATTCCTCAGAACGCGGGGTATAAATGTGTAGATAAACAAATACATACTTGCTGCTCTTTCCTGACACCCCCAAATCTGCTGCCTGAGGCAGCTGCCTCGCTCTACCTAATGGTAGGGCCAGCTGTGGGCATCTTTCCCTGTGGATACACTCAGTGCATAGCAACCTGGTGTTCTCTAGAAGTTATTCCATTCCCATCAGCCCCAGCCAGCTTGGCCTTTGTATTCCAGCAATATTTCGAGGGCACCATGTTGACTACCACTGGACTAATATTTAGTAATACTTGAGAGTTTTGTCCTTTACAAAACCTGATAAAGAATTACCCCATCTCCTCCCCTCAGAATTTAGCTACACACTGGATTTTGAACTTCTTCAGATCTTGCCACGCAACCAGAAATTTAAAATCTATCAAAATTATTATTATTCATTGAATTTATATACCGCCCTATACCCGGAGATCTCAGGGCGGTTCACATAATAGGTTCACAGTATGTAAAATATTATTTTTTTTAAAAAAAAAAAGAGCCACATTTTAAAAGGATATGGGATGTTGATCAGGTCAACCAAAGACCTGGTTAAAAAGGTCAAAACAAAATAAAAAAATTCCTTCCAGTAGCACCTTAAAGACCAACTGAGTTAGTTCTAGGTATGAGCTTTCGTGTGCATGCACACTTCTTCAGATATTGCCTGGCGCCTAAAGGTGTATAATGAAGGTGCCAGCCGAACTTCCCTGCATTCAGATACAGATATGCATTTAGATACAGACAGTGTGGAGGAAGGATTTGTTTTGAGAGAAATGTCTTTTTGTAAAAAAATGCAGATCAATGTGAAAACAGAACAGAATTATGGATAAAAGCATGCAAAAAGGAGGCCAAGAGGCAGAGATGAGTCGTGCTGTCTCTGACTCCTGCTGCAACCAGCTCCCCTCTTTCCTGGTCTATCAGGACCAGAAGAGGCACGAAGAGGGTGGAACAGAGACAGGCACACTGGTATAGTCTCATTTTGCTTGAAAAGGACCCAGGAGACATGGAGACTTACGCAGCTGTGGGAAGGTGGGGGACAACTTCTTCACAGGGGCAAGACCTACCGAGAAGAGTTGCTGTGCTCATTATTAGGAGAAACAAGGAGTGCCAGGCCTAAAGAATTAACTCCAGGTTACAGGGAACCAGGCAAAGGGCCTTCTCGTTAGTGGCACCCGCCCTGTAGGACGCCCTCCCACCAGATGTCAAAGAGAGAGAAAACTACCAAACTTTTAGAAGACATCTGAAGGCAGCCCTATTTAGGGAAGCTTTTAATGTTTAAGAAGTATTTTAATAGGTATTTTACCGTTCTGTTGGAAGCCGCCCAGAGTGGCTGGGGAAACCCAGCCAGATGGGTGGGGTATAAATAATAAATTATTATTATTATTACTATTATTATTATTATTACTCCATGTGATTTATTCCTGGCACCCGCTCCTGACACATAGACAAGAAGAAATTGCAGAACTGAGCGCTCCCTCACACAACCCCAGGAAAATCCTACGCAGAGAAAAGAAACATGCTAAGGAGAGCGTCTAATATTCAACAGGGGGGAAACATGTTTGTTTTTAATTTGACACCTCACCTGCACTGTTGCCACCAAAGGACAGTTTTGCCACACGATCGGCTGTCACCCTGGAAAGCCTGCAAGAATTATTTGCATCAGGTTCCTCCTCGTCCTTAGCTCACAGGCAGTCAAACGATGGCCTTGCAAGTTATAGATTGCATCTAGGGTTGGCCCAGAAAGGGACAAGCAACAGGGACCGAAACTCATTGAAGCACCATCCATCAGCAGCATTTGCAATGCCAACAGCCTGGCCCCAAATCAAACAAGGTGACTTGGGTAAAGAATGCCTTTCTTTACAAAACCCTTATTAATTATCCATGTAAAGATCTGTTTCTTTCTTTTTTTGGAAAAAAATAATAATATAACCCACTTTCCTTGCAAACCGTCCTCTTGAGTGTTAGAAAACGAGCTAGCTGTTTTAAACCTTAGGGTTGATTCAAGCCCAGTGAAACAGCTTGCTTTGAATGATCCTTTATGCTCCCTTTAAAAAGAATTAATGGTTTATTATGTCTATACTCTTTGTAAATGTTTCTTGAACCGGAGGGTGGGTGTGATTTTCTGGGAAACTCACAGGACCTGTAACATTTTATTATATTTTTTTAATAGGGGAGAAAGGAAAAACAAGAACACTTTTGAGAAGCTAAGAGCACAAGAGCCCTGCTGGTAGAGTGGCCGTGTGTCCTACTGTGCAGAGGACAATCCTCTATTTGAAGGAGGCCTCTGTATATGAAGGGCTGCTACCTGATCAACTCTTCTTTAAAGGTAAAGGACCCAAAGAAGGGATAGCAGACAGGGGGGGCTTGAAAATGCCCATCACCATTTAGCACCTAGCAGCAAACAGAGCAGGAAGCACCAGTCACCTGGTCACACTCTCCCCCCAGATGTTTAATTTTTAGCAATTATTTCCAAATAAGCACCAGTAGATATAAACTAGCACAGGCAAATTCTATGCACATGTGTGTCTTCTCCCCAGCGCACCCTTTTATAGCAATTCATTTCCTCTTTTCTGGCTATGTGCCAAGGGACCCATTGCCCCATGCATCAGAACGAAGCTCTGTCTAGGCCGGCCTTCAAATGTGGCCAACCAAATATTCCCAGGAACAGAGCTGTCTTTCCCATTGGGCTTAGTTGTGCGCTGCGCCCAGGCACTGGCCTCTCAGGGGCATCCCAGTGAGTGGGGGAGCCACGCAGCTTTGCCAGTGACCTTCCCTTTCCCTGCACGCCCGCCAGCTGTGCCCTGTCAACCATATGGCTGGCGGGCGTGCAGCTTGCCTCCCAAGCCTCCGCGGGAGGAGAGCGATCCACGCAGAGGCTTGGGAAAAGGTCGACAACTCTGGGAAATGGGGGGGGGGGGCTGGAGGGATCTTTGCACCACGGCGCAGGATATGCTTAAGACGGCCCAGTCCAGGAAGAACCAAAAGTAGGGTATAAGGCAAAGCCTTTGCTTGCTGTTGCCTCACAGGGAATAGTATTGAGATAGCCTGTCTCTGGATATGGAGGTTCGACAAAGCCATCGTGGCCAGTAGTCAGAGGTTTGATATACCTGTCCTCTCCCATGAATTTGTTACAATCTCCCCAAAAGCCATGTAGGCTACCGGCCATTCATGCATCCCGAAGAAACAAATTCCATCACGAAAAGGTGTCATCTGCACTATACATTTAAAGCATTGTCATGTCCTTTTAAACAGGCACGGCTTCTTACAAAGAATCCTGGGAACTGCGGTTTGGTTAGGAGACCCCCTACATTCCCCTACAGAGCTACACTTCCCAGGGTGGTCTGAGAAGCTAGCCCCTCTTCCCAGGGAATTCTGGGAACTGTAGCTCTGCGAGGGGAAAGGGTTCTCTTAACAAAACTTGGCATGGGACGCGGGTGGTGCTGTGGGTTAAACCACAGAGCCTAGGACTTGCCGATCAGAAGGTCGGCGGTTCGAATCCCCGCAACAGGGTGAGCTCTTGTTGCTCGATCCCTGCTCCTGCCAACCTAGCAGTTCGAAAGGACATCAAAGTGCAAGTAGATAAACAGGTACTGCTCCGGTGGGAAGGTAAACGGTGTTTCCGTGCGCTGCTCTGGTTCGCCAGAAGCGGCTTAGTCATGCTGGCCACATGGCCCGGAAGCTGTACGCCGGCTCCCTCGGCCAATAAAGTGAGATGAGCAGCGAAACCCCAGAGTCGGCCACGACTGGACCTAACGGTCAGGGGTCCCTTTAACTTTTAACAACACTTGGCACCCTTAGCAAACTAGAATCATAGAATCATAGAACCATAGAATCATAGAGTTGGAAGAGACCACAAGGGCCATCGAGTCCAACCCCCTGCCAAGCAGGAAACACCACCAGAGCACTCCTGACATATGGTTGTCAAGCCTCTGCTTAAAGACCTCCAAAGAAGGAGACTCCACCACACTCTTTGGCAGCAAATTCCACTGTCGAACAGCTCTTAATGTCAGGAAGTTCTTCCTAATGTTTAGGTGGAATCTTCTTTCTTGTAGTTTGGAACCATTGCTCCGTGTCCGCTTCTCTGGAGCAGCAGAAAACAACCTTTCTCCCTCCTCTATGTGACCTCCTTTTATATATTTGAACATGGCTATCATATCACCCCTTAACCTCCTCTTCTCCAGGCTAAACATGCCCAGCTCCCTTAGCCGTTCCTTATAAGGCATCGTTTCCAGGCCTTTGACCATTTTGGTTGCCCTCCTCTGGACACGTTCCAGTTTGTCAGTGTCCTTCTTGAACTGTGGTGCCCAGAACTGGACACAGTACTCCAGGTTAGGTCTGACCAGAGCAGAATACAGTGGCACTATTACTTCCCTTGATCTAGATGCTATACTCCTATTGATGCAGCCCAGAATTGCATTGGCTTTTTTAGCTGCCGCGCCACACTGTTGGCTCATGTCAAGTTTGTGGTCAACCAAGACTCCTAGATCCTTTTCACATGTACTGTTCTCAAGCCAGGTGTCACCCATCTTGTATTTGTGCCTCTCAATTTTTTTGCCCAAGTGCAATACTTTACATTTCTCCCTGTTAAAATTCATCTTGTTTGTTTTGGCCCAGTTCTCTAATCTGTCAAGGTCGTTTTGAAGTGTGATCCTGTCCTCTGGGGTGTTAGCCACCCCTCCCAGTTTGGTGTCATCTGCAAATTTGATCAAGATGCTCTTGAGTCCATCATCCAAGTCGTTGATAAAGATGTTGAATAAGACTGGGCCCAAGACAGAACCCTGTGGCACCCCACTAGTCACTCTTCTCCAGGTTGAAGAGGAACCATTGATGAGCACCCTTTGGGTTCGGTCAGTCAGCCAGTTACAAATCCACTGAGTGGTAGCATAGTCATGACCGCATTTTACCAGCTTCTTTACAAGAATATCATGGGGCACCTTGTCAAATGCCTTGCTGAGATCAAGGTAGGCTACATCCACTGCGTTCCCTTCATCTACCAGGCTTGTAATTCTGTCAAAAAACGAGATCAGGTTCGTCTGACATGACTTATTTTTCAGAAATCCATGCTGACTATTGGTGATCACAGCATTCCTTTCTAGGTGCTCACAGACTGTTTGCTTAATGATCTGCTCCAGAATCTTCCCTGGTATTGATGTCAGACTGACTGGGCGGTAATTATTTGGGTCCTCTCTTTCCCCCTTTTTGAAAATAGGGATTGTTATCAAAAGAGGGGGAAATACAAATTCTTGTTATCCAGTTTTTTTGTGCTTTCTGCCGCTGCTCTGTGCTTGGGAGTTGTGGTGGCTGCCGTGTTGATTGTCCATGAGCAACAGGCGATTTAAAATTTGCACTCATTTCATTGATCTGGCCTACCGAAGTGGTGGAATTAAAGAAATATTGGTCTTGAGAGAGAGGTGGCAACCCTGCTGATGAGCGCTGGAAATCTGCAAAACCACATATGGATTTAATAACTTTCCTGAGTTGTTTCCCTTTGGCTGGAGTGAAGGTGTAGAACGCAAAGAGGCAGCCTGGGTTCCACCTCGCAAGGCAGAAACACGTGCCAGCAAGTATGTCCGAGCAATATACGGACATTTGGAAAAGACGCATGCAGGGATGGTGTGCATTTTCTGCATCTAGACTGATAAATGATCGCTTCGTCAGGCATGCAAACGCCACAGGGAGGCTGAAGTTAATTTAGCTGAGTAATTAATGGTCTCCTTCCCTACTTCTAAGGAAGTTTCTGAACCCCTAATGCGTTACATGGGTAAATTAGCTTTGTAATTAACTGCCTCATCATCAGAACTGTGCTTAACGAAGACACAAGGCTCCTCGCTAGCAGAGCAACAGTACCATACTGAAAAACAATGAAAGCCAGAAATGCCCAAGGGACAGGCATGGTTAAATAAGATGCAGAAACCAAGAGGGAGGATCAGAAAGGGGACAGTCATGCAGCTGGCAACTGCAGCATAGGGGGTGGTTGGGACCTGCTTGGGTAAGGATTAGACCCTGGGCAACCTCTCCCCAGGTTAACTTGGAATGGTCTGAGATCTTTCCAGAGAAAGACAAACTCGGATCATTTATCTGAGACAGTCTAAAGGCATGAGGAAATGTCCCTATTGTTGGTCATTGACAAGGTTCCACCATCCAGAGTACGCTCCCCTTTCACTTCACTTATTTTATAATTATAATAATAATAATAATTACTAATAATATTTTTTTTATTTATACCCCGCCCATCTGGCTGAGTTTCCCCAGCCACTCTGGGCGGCTCCCAATCAAGTGTTAAAAACAATACAGCACTAAATATTAAAAACTTCCCTAAACGGGGCTGCCTTCAAATGTCTTTTAAAGGTAAGATAGCTGCTTATTTCCTTCACATCTGCTGGGAGGGCGTTCCACAGGGCGGGTGCCACTACCGAGAAGGCCCTCTGCCCGGTTCCCTGTAACCTCACTTTTCGCAATGAGGGAACCGCCAGAAGGCCCTCGGTGCTGGATCTCAGTGTCCATGCTGAACGATGGGGGTGGAGATGCTCCTTCAGGTATATTTTGCAAACAGCAGCATCAGAAAGGATGCATGAGATTGAGATATGGGCAAACCTGTCAGTTTTATGCCCTCTCTGTTTCTTCTTTTTCTAGACTCAAATCAGTTCTCCACATTTCTGCAACAATTTGTGGTTACAAAAAAACTTCGTGAAAATTCGTTGGCGTTACACTGCAAATTTCTCCTGCCAAACACTTTTTTTTTGGTACGCAACTTTGACTAACATATGCATTTTGGCAAACAATTTTACCAAATCTGATGCTTCCCCCCCCCCCCGTAATTTTCACTAATATATGCATTTTTATGAACACTTTTCCACAAGTAATGGATGGCTGTTCAGCATGTAAACTGCCTTGAGTATTGTAAAATAGAAAGACGGTATACAAATTAAAAGTGATGGTGATGATGATGATGACTCCAAGTCCCACCAGCCCCAGCCAGCATGGCCAACAGTCAGGAATGATAGGAGCTATAGTCCAGGGTCACATCACAGCTTAGCAACACTTTAAAGCTTTCTTCCTAAGGAAGATGCTGCAGCACTACACAGAGTATTCAGTTGCCCTTTCTAAAAACGCCAATTATACATTTCACCGTTTTGTGTGTCTTTATTAGTCCCTCTACACCCTGGGCCTGAGGCTACGACTTACTCCTTTCTTCCTTTCATTCAGAAGCCTTTCCTGAGCTCACATTTTCTAGTTTAACACACCCCGCCTGCCTCTTCCTCCCCTCGGAGAGCCACGCGGATTCATCTTCCTCCCTCAAGCATCTTTCATGCCTATTTATAATTTACTACATTTATAAGTTTATTAAATGAGTTTCCAAAGCATGGTGAGCCTAATCTGCATACCACAGTGTGGGGACTGCGCACTGCACAACCCCACTGCGCACACTTCACAGCAAGCCAATCACATTTTAACTACAGTTTGTGTCATGCGGCTGCTAGGAGACTCAGCTCTGGAACAGGAAAACCCAAAAATCCAGCCTCCCTTCTGCTTTGGGCTCACCAGATAGCCATAGGGAAGGCACTGTGTCCCTCAACCTCAGTCCCAGCCCTGGTGCAATATGGGAAACATAATGACACTGGCCTAGCTTATTTGGTTGTCAGGTTACTCTATGTGAAAAATGACAGGAGCCAGAGACAGGTGAAAGTCAGCAAGGAAAAAAACCCCAGGGTCAGTGAAGTACACTCTTTATTCAAAGAAATCGAAATAGTGCCGGCCTAGCAAGCCCAGCAACCCTTCCCAGTAGGTCTTCCCCCAATCAGGCAGTTGCAAGGACTGATGGTCCCTGCCTTCCAACAGCTGCCTAAGTCCCATTCCATTTCCCCCCAAGCAATCGTAGACTGCCCCATGCACAACCAACCCCTCTTCTGCACTTTTCATTTCCCTGTGTGTTCTAGGAGACCTGTGAGGAGGCGGGTCTGGTTGCAGCAGGAGAAGGAGACTCCCTGGGTTCTTCAGCAGCTTGCTTCATCGATGCATCTTCAGCATCCTGACTCCTCTCTAGCCTCCGCTTCTGCCTCTGCTTCTGGACTGCTCTCTGCCACAGAGTCTCCCTGCTCACTAAACCCTGTCCCCCTTCAGTTTCTGACACCTCCTCCTCTTTTCCCGTTTCTCCCTCTGACCACTCATCATCGCCCCACCACCAGTCCCCTGGCTCTGAGCCTTCTTCCCTTGGGAGTTCCCTTGAAGGTTCCCCAGCTGGTGTTTCCCACCACCCCCAGCATCCAGCCAGTCCATGACAAAACGCTATGAATGCACTAAAACACTATATACAGTACATCCTAACCTCAATCCAGGACAGACTTAAGCCCTGAGACAGGCCGATCTCATTGAGTCCATCATGGGTCCCATTTTAGGAGAGATGTGATACATTCCAACAGTGGATTGAATTCCAGTGCATTTTCTTTTGAGCCAAGAAGTGCACAGGACTTGTGGGGAGAGAAGAAGTAGATAGATCTCTAAGTTCTGATCTGCGCATTAATCTTGGAGGGGCAGATGAGCTCAGCTTGCATTGGAATTTGCAAATATCCAATTCCTCAGGTGTGCCTATTTGCATGGCGACTGTCTTTGGCATGGGTGGACTGGGGTTCCCTGCAGGATACAGTGAAGCACAACTGTGTGCCATGTACTTAAGATACCTGTGTTTAAACACCTGTGTGCAGATGCCTGGGAACAGCACTTTGTGAGAAAAGCCAATGCCAAATCAATGTACCTACTGTTGTGAAAAATATGGAAGCTGCTGTATGGGGTGCAGGACATTATGTAGGACACAGAGAAAGGGATTAGAGAAAAGTTTTTTCTGCCTCTCTCATAACTCTAGAACTCATGGACAGCCAACAAAACTGAATATTGGAAGATTCAGGACAGACAAAAGAAAGCATAGGTAGAGTATGGAACTCACAACCCACAGTAGGCAGTGATGGCAAGCCACCTAGATGGCTTTTAAAGAGGATTAGACAAATCATGGAGGAGAGGGCTATCGATGGCTAAACAGCTGGAGAAAACAATGCCCTTGAATGCCAGTTGCTGGAAACTGCAGGAGGCGAGAGTGTTCTTGTGCCCTGATCAGGCTTGCAGGCCTCTGGTTGGCCATTGTGAGAGCAGGATGGCGGGACAAGATGGGCCATTGGCCAGTGGGCTCGTCTTATCTTCTTCTGAGACGCTCTTAAGTATCCATTTGTAAAACAGGCAAGCATCTCTTTTCCTTTGCTCGTCCCTGGTCTAAGGTTGTGAGTCCCTTCTCCATGGCACTATACTGGCAAGAGGAACTCCTGACTTAGCAGAAGGCAAGTCCTAGCCTTGCAGTGCCAATGCCCCACCACACACGTGGCAATGGCTTTCCTCGAGTCAGCTCCAAACAGAGAGGAGCTCCAAACAGAGAGGAGGAAAGTGCTTACAACCTGATGTTGACCTCAGGGACTGACTCACCCAGCCGCTGACTCGGGAGACTCCACATACAGCCCAATACAAGTCAAGTCTTCCCTGCTCCATCATGTAAGGGGCTGGGTCCCTTCTTGGGCATAGCAGCATGTATGCTGTGCAGAACTCACAGGAGGCAGCCATGGGCTTGGTGCTGCTGAGGCTCACTATTTTTCCTGCAGAAGCAACGTAGGAGCTTTGTGTTCCCTGATTGCCTGCCTTCACCTGAAACTCTCCTACAAGCAGCCTGAGTTCCACCTTGTTTTGCCGCAGTGCAAATCACGACATGAGCAGGGTGGCCATTTACCCATGTGAAAAAGAAGAAAAGAAAAATATGCAGTGCCAAAATAGGAAACAGTGGATATGATCTGTACATGCAGTGATGTACAGTATATGTATAGTCAGTCAGTTTGGTTTATTGTGCTTAGCAAGCAGCCATTATACACACAACAACAACAACAACAACAACAACAACAACAACAACAACAACAACAACAACACTGCTACTAATAATAAATTATACTCCCCAACCCCAGTGCTAAATAATTTCCCTTTACCCCCTCAAATTTTGTTACCCGAATCTGTAAAGCCCTAACAAGAAATTTAGATAGGATGTATATCTCTCAACATTGACAGCAAAAAAAAAAAAAAAAGGTATTTGCAAGAGACGACCTTCCCTTCTGTAATCTCAGTAATGGGTGTAATCTTAGTAATTGTTTCTGTTTTTTTTAAAAAATAATTTTTATTAATTTTCATAAACAAAAAACACACAAAGAAAAACATTCACAAACAACACATGACTTCCCCATACCTCCCCTTCACTGCACCCTTGTTTCCAATTTTTTAGCAATCCTTCATTCCATTTCTATATTTAACTTCCCTCAGGTTCTCTTAACTTAAACATTTACAGCTATAATTCTCTGTTTCTTACCCCTTGACATTTTATCAGTCTGAAATTTTACAGCAGTTCTTAAGATATATTATAAATTTTTTCCAGTCCTCTTCCACTGTCTCTCTCCTCTGATCACGGATTCTGCCGGTCATCTCTGCCAGTCCCATAAATTCAGTCACCTTCGTCTGCCATTCTTCCAGAGTAGGTAATTCTTGCATCTTCCAATACTTTGCCAAGAGAATTCTTGCTGCTGTAGTTGCATACATGAAAAAAGTCCTATCTTTCTTTGGTACCAATTGGCCGACCATACCTTAGTAATTGTTTCTGAGATCATCATAGAAAGGGCACTCAAGGAGTACATGAGTTATGCCTTCTATTGATACATAGTTGCAGCAATGTATATGAATAAGATACAAATTCTAAAATTATTGCTTGTTTGGCATCTATCTAGTCCAGGAGAAAATGGAAGAGTGTGCCTTTAGGGATGAAGTCAACCTTTTGGAGACTTACAGTGCCTGCAATGGCTGTAGAGACCAATATGGGAGCTGGGGCAGATGAAGGCATCCAGTTGTTGTGCTGCAGATGCACCAGGGCATTTCTTCTCCCTGAATTTCTGCCAGTGGTCATTCCTCCTCTGGTCACCACTGCCAACACATGACCTGACTGTCTGTCTCCAGGCACTGCAATTGTCTGCAAGGGATTCCCACATGGCGGGGGTGATGCTGCCAGCCTCAACATCACGTTGGCAGGCATCTTTGTGACGCAGAGTTGGTCTGGTGCCAGAAGCCAGCTTGGGGATCCTGCCACCTTGGAACATTGCTGAGACAGGAATGTGAACATGCTGGCAATGTGGGCTTGGGAGAGCACGTCTTTGTCTGAGACTCTGCCCTGCCACGTGATGCCCCAAATCTTCCTGACACAGTGCTTGTGGTAGGTGTTGAGGTGTCGATCCGACGTCGTCCCAAGTCCAGAACTTGGGCAGAGAGAGAGAGAGAGAGAGAGGCTCAAAGGCCCTACCGGCTGGGTATTTGCCCTGGGTGTGGTGCCAAGCCCCACTACTGGTCGGTTGGCACCGCACCCAGGGGCACGCCCCTAAATTTCTGCCATCATTGGCCAATTTGGTGACAGGAGGACGATCTGGCCAGCAACAGTCCGGTTCACAGGGGAGACGCAGTGCCCAGCCTCAAAGCCGCCTGCCTGAAGAGGGCGAACAGACTTCTCTGATAGCCCTTGAAATAAAGAACTGCCCTCTGTAAAGCAATAGAAGCTCTTAAAGTGGAATAGAAGCTCTTAAAGTGGTTTAACAACAGGTGGCTGGTGGGATACCCTCCAAAGGAGTACAACTCCTCCTCCACCACCACCACCACCTCCTCCTCCTCCTCCTCCTCTTCGTCTTCTTCTCCTCCTTCTCCACCACCACCTCCTCCTGCTCCTGCTCCTGCTCCTCTCCTCCTCCTCCTCCTCTTCGTCTTCTTCTCCTCCTTCTCCACCACCACCTCCTCCTGCTCCTCCTCCTGCTCCTCTCCTCCTCCTCCTCCTCCTCCTCTCCTCCTCATCCTCCTCTTCTTCTTCTTCTTCTCCTCCTCCTCCTCCTCTTCTTCCTCTTCTTCCTCTTCCTCCTCCTCCTCTTCTTCTCCTTCTCCCCCCTTCTTTTCTTCTTCTTCTTCTTCTTCTTCTTCTTCTTCTTCTTCTTCTTCTTCTCCTCCTCCTCCTCCTCCTCCTCCTCCTCCTCCTCCTCCTCCTTCTTCTTCTTCCTCTTCCTCTTCTCCTCCTCCTCCTCCTCCTCCTCCATTTCTCCTCCTCCTCCTCCTTTTCCTCTCCTCCTCCTCCTCCTCCTCCATTTCTCCTCCTCCTCCTTTTCCTCTTCTCCTCCTCCTCCTCCTTTTCTTCTTCTTCTTTTCCTCCTCCTTCTTTTTTTTCTTCTTCTTCTTCTTCTTTTTCTTTTTCTTCTTCTACATCTTCTCCTCCTCCTCCTCCTCCTCCTTTTCCCCTTCTCCTCCTCCTCCTCCTCCTCCTCCTCCTCCTCCTTCTCTTCTCTTCTCTTTTCTTTTTAAAAAAGCACCCATTCAGAATGAGAGCTAGGGGAACCACCACCCATCACGCTGCAGGGTGCTGGACCACGTGGGTCCTTGGTCTGATTCAGCTCTCCTTAAATCTTTACACTGCCTCTTGTAAATAGCTGTCCCTCGCCTCCAACCCACACGTGGCATTTTTGATTTATAGGGATGGCGGTAATGCCAGATAAACAGACCGCTCGGAGGTAGTAAGGGGGCAGAATTAATAGATTAATAGAGTGTGGTAAAATGCCTCATAATCACCCCCCGATTTCCTTGCAAAGTGGTTAAGGGTGCGTGTCTGTCTCCCGATATCTTCACTTGACAAATGAATCCAAATTGGTTTGGCTGAAAGCCCTTGTCATACGGACCGAAAACCGGCAGAAGGGCCGTAAAGCAGAAAGCAACAATAATATATTGAGATGGAGGGAGGCATCAGCTGGGAACGCAAGCTCTCTCCGTCAGGGCCCGGCTTTATCGCACGCCTCCAATTAATTATCCAGGAGAGGGAACAAACAGCACATTAATTAAATGTTCTGATGACATTAAATTGAGAGGTGTTACAGACACCAGCGAAAAAGAAAAGAAGATAAATAATGCAAAAGTGTTTGTGTGTGGTTTTTGGTTTTGTTGTGTGTGTGTGTGTGTGTGTGTGTGTGTGTGTGTATGGATGTGGGTTGCAAGTATTGGCAGGAAATCTTTGTGATAAAATGGGTTGCGGCCTACACAAACTCTGCTTGGAAGAAAGCTCAGCCTGCAATCGTTGTAAGAATGGAACCTCGCTAGCAGGAAGGGCGCAAAACAAGGGTGCTTAGTCAGAAGAAGTTGGGATGCGGGGAGCATGGGAAGAAGTATGTAGGAGGGAATTATTGATAGCGGGAGTTCTCCTCTTGCAGTGCAGAAATGAGCTATTGAAGCAAATGGCGGCTTCTCGGGACCACAACACTTCAAGGTCTGCCTCTCTCCATATGAACCTACCTGGACCCTGAGATCATCTTCTGAGGCCCTTGTTGTGCGCCCCCTCCACAAGAGGTCCAGAGGGTAGCAACACAAGAACACACCTTTTCTGCAGTGGCTCCACACTGATGGAATGCTCTCCCCCGGGAGGTTTGCCTGGTGCCTTCATTACGTATTTTTAGGCGCCAGGAAAAATGTTCCTCTTCAGCCAGGCCTTTGGCCGATTGACATCCAATTCCCGTTTAAATGTGTTGGTTTTGTTTTTATTATGCATTTTGTGTTTTTACACTGTGTTTTTATGTTGTAACCACACAAATTTTATAAAATATAAAATCACTATAAAACAATTCTCTGTTCGCCCCCATCTTCCCCACCTGCAACCTGTGCATGCTCTGTTCCTATTTAGCAAGAACACTTCCTACAAGCCATGATGGCTAGGCTCTGCCTTGAGGTTCAGAGGCAGGCATGCTTCTGAAAACCAGCTGCTTTGCCGGGAGAGGGCTCTTGTCCTTGGGTCCTGCTTTCCAGTTCCCCATAGCTTGGCCACTGTGAGAACTGGATGCTGGACTAGATGGGCCATTGGCCTGATCCACCTGGCTATTATTATTATTATTTCAAATTTATTTAATCATTTTTTCAATACAAACAAGAACCACAAAGCGCACATACAGTGGTATCCCTTTCCAGTACTTCCGGGTTGCTGCAGGATGCAACCTGAAAATGTGCAACCTGAAGCAAACGTAACATGAGGTATGACTGTACAACAAAAACCATAATAACAATAATAACACGATTTGACAATTCAGATTGGAATACCCTGATATACCTATGACTACACCTTTTTTAACAATATTTTCCCACCTCTCTCTCCTTCCCTACTTCCCACCACTATCCGCCTTATCGCTTAAACATTCATTCCATATTTCTTCATATTTATCCATTCTTATTTTGTGTCAACATGCAATTCGTTCATATGTAGCTAATCTGTTCGTATTATCTAGTCATGTGCTCAACTGAATCTTTTTGCGGCTCTTCCAATTCATCAAAACAATTTTTTTTGTTGTTTCTAATATAGCACGGTACATCCATTTTTTTTTTGACCCCTTGAAATCTCCCATGTTTCGGGAATAAAATTGAATATTATTCATAGAATCATAGAATTGTAGTGTTGGAAGGAACCCCAAGGCTCATCTATGAAGTCCTACAAGGAGCAACACCAATACTGAAAGACGGGAAGCTGACATCAGGGCCACAGGCTGAAACTAAGAAGGCAGGCGGGGGGGGGGTCAGCTGAGAGTAAGCTGAGATTGGTGGGGCAGTGCCCCATTTGCCACTCCTTAGAACTTTTCACTGATGCCCAGGATGTCAATATTTATTCTTGCCATCTCATTTTTGACCCCCTCCAACTTACCCATGTTCATGGTTCTTACATTCCAGGTTCCTATGCAATATTTTTCTTTACAGCATTGGACTTTCCTTTCACTTCCATAATTTGAATTATGGTGCTGGAGGAGACTCTTGAGAGTCCCATGGACTGCAAGAAGATCAAACCTATCCATTCTTAAGGAAATCAGCCCTGAGTGCTCACTGGAAGGACAGATCGTGAAGCTGAGGCTCCAATACTTTGGCCACCTCATGAGAAGAGAAGACTCCCTGGAAAAGACCCTGATGTTGGGAAAGATGGAGGGCACAAGGAGAAGGGGACGACAGAGGATGAGATGGTTGGACAGTGTTCTCAAAGCTACGAGCATGAGTTTGGCCAAACTGCAGGAGGCAGTGGAAGACAGGAGTGCCTGGCGTGCTCTGGTCCATGGGGTCACGAAGAGTCGGACACGACTAAACAACAACAGAACTTTTCAGATTTTTGATTTTGTAAAAACCCCTACTTTCCTAGTCATGTTATTGTAGCGACAGCTTTCTTGGATTAGAACCCACAGCTTTTCTTTCTCCAGAACTAAGGCTGGAGTCTGGAAGTATGTGTGTTTTACTTACTTCTTTTATTTCTAATAATGCTTATGCGCTGCAATTTCATGCAAAATATCAAAGCGGTGCTCAACAAATATGTACACACTAATAAGCACACAGGAACCAAAATCGTAGATCACCAGCAAACTGTAACAGAATTTCCTCCCCACGTTCCTCCCCTCCTTTAATTGTCTGCATAAGCCTGGCGGCACAGAAAAGTTTTCAGCAAACATTTAAAAATTAATACTGAAGATGTTTGCTGAATCTCTATCAGAAGAATGTTCCGCAAGGCTGGGCCAATAACACTGGCTGCTCCATTTTGCGTTGACATCAGATGAGCCTCAGGGGGCAACCAAAGATACTCCTACAGAAGACCTCAGTGATCAGGTGGTCCTAAGGGATGCTGAATGTAAGTTGTTCAGGAAGTTGAAGACTGTATACAAAAACCATGAACCTGGCTCAGCTGGGCAAATGGTTTAGCCATGGTGTCACAAGTTGTCAGCTACATGCCCTCATCAGCAGATGAATCACTGCATTCTGCACCATCTGAAGTTCCCAGACCAGAGCCAAGAGCAGCCCCATGGAGAGAGCATTGCAGTAATCCAGCCTCAAGGTTGCCAGGATATGGATTACAGTAGTCAGGTGGTTGACCATAGAAGAAAGAGGTGGACCTCCACCGGAAGCAATTTCTGTGTGCTCAGAACTTGTTAGGTTTTGGTGACCTGAAGTGATTCCTCATTGGAAGCTGCCTTATACTGAATCAGACTGTTGGGTCCATCCAGCTCAGTACTGTCAACACTGACTGGAAGCACTTCTCTGGGGTTTCAGGCAGGGTTTTCTCCCAGGAGGTGCTGGGCATCGTGTTTTGGAACTAGCATTGCTGCACCCATAAAATGCCTCCTGAAGGAGGGAGGGTGGGAGAACCGGTGTGGTGAGAGAGAGGCCGAAAGGCCCCGCAGGCTGGGCATTTAAATTTCCCCTGAGTGCAGCTCCAAGGGCTGGAATTGGTCAGTTGGTCCTGCCCACCACCTAACTCACTGAGGGTTTGAGACCCGTTGGCTACCCTCACCTGGCTTAGCTGGCCAGTCAAAGCCGTTTCCCAGGGGGTGGCTACTGTGGCATGCTGACAGCTTCAAGGAACCACAGGTGAGAGTTGAACACAGGGTGGGGACCAAAGGTGAACAAACTACCCCAGAAGGAGCATGGTCTGTGTGTCCCCCCCCCGAGATTCTACCTCTCCCCTAACACCCTATAATACTGCAGCCACAGGCCCTCTTGTATTTCGAAGAGCTGGGCTGCAGGGTTGGGGAGAGGGCTCCAGCCCATATCTCCCCCCAAACATGTCCAAACCACCTCTCTCGCACACAGCTACATTTATCCCTGCACAGTTCCTGTGAGGTCCAGAACACTGGCAAGGCAAAAGCAGCTGAAAGAGGGATAATATGGAGAAGTGTTAATCATTCCCTTCCTCTGCCTCCTCTCTCAGGCATAGGGCACCCTCCTGAGGGTACTCAAAGAGGCTGTCAGGGCTTTGTTTCTTGCGGCCAACACGTTATGTGTGTTTTGCCCCTAAGGCTCTGGTGCTCAGGTCTCCTAGGAAAGGGAACGGATCCTTCAAAAAGCTTCTCTGAACACCCCGCCACTTTGGGAAAGAGTTGGTAAGCAGCCCAGAGATCATTTCCCTACATCTGTGTTGAAGGATCTACTTGGAATACGACACTCTGTTCTTTTTTGCCCTGTGGCCCCCAAGGTTTCCAGAGAGCCATAAAAAAGCAAATTTTGATTTAGAGCGGGGGGAAAGATGAACAGATGCAGCTCAGCTTCTTTTTCTTCAGTTGAGTTTCTGTGGACTGATCAGTCCCGCTGTCCGCGTTAGATGTGTGCTCTTGCTTCCCGAGGCTCCTGGAATCACTCCCAGACCCACAAGCTCATCCAGCATCCAGCCTCACTCAGCATTGTTCCATTGGAACAGCCCTCGGCGACAAACCTCACGTTCAGAACATCATGCGCGGGTCACTTGGAATGGCCTCTGTGTAGGGATGAGGAGGGGAGGAACGTGACTCAGTTCACATCGGAAGAGGACCCTCCCAAGTTCAAAATGATACGAGAACTGAAACACGCTTCTCTGTATTTTGCCAATGCAGTTTTCAAGCCAAGTTACGTGGACAAAAAATGCATACACATGGATAAAATGTGTGTGTGTGGCATTGTAAAAAATACTGTATATTTTCAAAAGTTGTCCAGGTCTTCATCAGTCCTCTGTGCATGTGGGGGCCTCGTCACAAATGCTAAACAAATTTTGCATGATGGTTCCTGAGATCAAGAAGCAGGTTCTTGTCTATCTTTGGATACAACTGGACCTCCTTTTGAGACAATATGATGGGCCGAATCCTTCAAAAATGCACTGATTTTAACTCATGTGGAAATGTGGAGAACTGAATTTAAGGTTGGAAAAATGAGGAATAGGAAGAAAGCAAAACAGACAGATTCGCCTAACTCCATGAGCTGGCATGCTGCCCACAACATCATCAAGTTGTTGCAACCATTGTATTGTTCAAGCACCTGTCATAGGGGTGATCTCCCACAAGGGCTACCACTTTTTCTGTGTCAGGTATCAGAAGGTGGCACATTAAGGTTGCAGTGGTCTTAGCATGGCGTTTTTATGCATCCAGGTGTTATAAATGCCCAAATGTCCCTGCATGCTTTCTGCAAGGAGAATTGGCGTGAAAAGTCCAGCCCACCTAGAGAAGGTCTCTGTCCCCTAATTCTCTTCTCATGTGCACACCACAGCATGGGCCACAACCTAATGCATACCACAGAGGCAGGAGTGCTTGCTTTTGAAAACAAAAGCAGACAGAGTTAGCATTTTGACACTGTGGCCTGCGCTTCTGCCTGGGGTTGTGAGGGAGGAGGTTAACTGTACCTCACTGTCCCCTAAAAGGGTTTTGATGTTCAAGGGAGCAGCTCAACGAGGCAAATGAAACCTCCTGTTCAGCCAGCCTTATTAACACATGCTTCTGTTCTCAGGTTTTTAGGAGAAGTGGAGAGCAATTGCTTCTCTCATGGGGGCCAGTAATGCACCTCAGCATTTTCTGGAATATTTTGTTCCAACAGAGCCTAGTAACAGACATGGAAGCAAAGTTCAGCCATTTGCTTGAATTTATCCCCAAGATGTTTCAGGAGCAGAGCAGAACCCTGTTTTCACCATGAATAGAGTTCTCCATCTTGATAACTTGTGAGTAGGAAGCTAAATAGCTCAGTGGGTAGACTCAGTGGGTAGACTCTTAATCTCAGGGTTGTGGGTTTGAGCCCCACGTTTGGTACAAAGAATCCTACATTGCAGGGGGTTGAACTAGATTACCTTTTGTAGTACCTTCCAAGTCTATGATTCTATAATTCTGTGACCACTGATCAGGCTGTGTTTTTTGTTTTTTGTTTACCTTTGCTGCCCTAGAAATAACTATTGCACATTCCCCCTATGTATGTAAACCCTCTTCCTAGAGCTGTTCATTTTATAGTCCTACCCATGTCCCACTGGGTTCAAAGGGGATTGGGTGAGTAGGTAGATGGGTATCTGTGATGCTGATGATGGGGAGAGCTATAAGAAGGGCCTGTAGCAGCTGTCAGAACCGGTAGCTATGACAGTCACTTGGAGGCTTCTGAGACGTTCTGCTGTGAGAATGAGGTCTAAGCTGTCAATACCGCAACTCATGAATTCTTGGGTATCATTTAAGTGCAGATTGTGTGAACGTCTTATCTGAATAGTTCTACTGCAGATACAGAGATACAAGTTTTGTACATTTGACATCCATTTGGCATAAGAGGCCTGAATTCTACTCCTGTGCCTTACAGACCCTACCTAGCAAAACAGGCACCAGAGATAAGAGGCCCAAGTTATAATTGTGTCTTGGAATAAGATTAGTAAATTAGTTAAAACTCAAGGAGAGGCCTGATCTGTTGTGAAAGGCTTTCTATGTTTTGCCGTCCAACAATTGCTGAGTCCCTGTGGGCCTTGAGACCTTCAGGAACCTAATTTATACTCTTAATGTAATTTATGTGTCTTATTAAAATATGAAGGAAATTCCCAGCCAAAAACTTAATTAACTCAAGGTTAAGGATGCTCAGAGGAAGAAACAGAACCGTTAATAAAAATAAATACAAGACATTTTCCAGAAGAAGAAAATCCCCCTCATGATTTAAGTATGGAAACGAGAAGTTGAGATAATGCATATACGGGATTCAAATTTCCTCACAGGTCATACTAGGCGCATATATATATATATATACATATATATAGAATGAATATATATGAATATCAGAAAATGAGACGTTCCAATTTCAGCCTTAATCTTGATCTCCGTTTCCCTCACTTTTCCAGGTACGTTAAAAGCATTGCTGAACAATCTGTACAATAAGTGTAGCACAAAGCATAAAGTTATTTATTTTAAACATGGGATGATTCATGCCCACATAATTTGCTCCTTAGGAAATTATGTACTTGTATAATGCAAGAATGATGCAGGGAGATGAACATCAGCTACTTGCCAGGATCATTATCAAACACAAAGGAGGATTTCTGCCGTGATTCAATAGGTAATATCTTCACATTCTGCAGCAAAGAGGCTCATGTTCAGTGCACCTTGAAGGGTGTTTTTTAATAGTTTGCTCCAAGGCAGTTAATAATAATTTATTCATTCGTACTTACTCCATCTACTTTGAGCTAAACTTTAGACCTTTTAGAATGGACCTTCCCTCAAAATGGCAGAGAGCTACCAGTGATGTATAATGTTTAAGAGCGTAAGGTGGCAAACCCTTGATTCACATCCCTTTCCCCCAAATTGTTAGACGGTCTTTGACCAGGGCCAGTTCAAAACTAAAAAAAAAAAGAAAACCCCAACCATTATTTCTTTCATTTAGTTCATAAAATCTACATACCACTTGATAGTGGGGGGGGGGGGTTACCTCAAAGCAGTCTGAATTGGGTAAGCAGTGGCTGCTGTTGTTATGTGTTGTGTTATGATGTTATGTTATGTTATGTTATATGTTATGTTATGTTATATGTTATATGTTATATGTTATATGTTATATGTTATATGTTATATGTTATATGTTATATGTTATATGTTATATGTTATGTTATGTTATGTTATGTTATGTTATGTTATGTTATGTTATGTTATGTTATGTTTTATGTTTTTTAAGAGATAAGAAAATCCTGAACATAGCATTCAAGGATACAGTGGTACCTTGGTTCCCAAACAGTTTAGTTGTTGAACAAATCGACTCCTGAATGCCGCAAACCCGGAAGTAAGTGTTCCAGTTTGCGAACATTTTTCGGAAGCCAGGCATACGACATGGCTTCCACAGCTTCTGATTGAGTGCAAGATGTTCCTGCAGCCAATCAGAAGCTGTGCCTTGGTTTTTGAATGGCTTCAGGAGTCAAATGGACTCCCAGAATGGATTAAGTTCGAGAACCAAGGTACCACTGTATATTTAATGAAATAACCAGTTTAGTCAATAGGCATTGTGAGGTCTCTTTAGCATTCCTCCCTCACTAACTGCTTATTCCTTCACTTCTCCAACTATTCCCTCAACCATCCCTCTGCCAGGCAGCATGCCCTTATCTTCCCTGTTGCAACTGCTTCAACCTGCCTCACAATCTTCTGGTCTGCATGAGGTTTCAGTCCCAGATGAATTGAGAACATTGTAGGCAGCCAGACAGCTTTATTCTCTGAGCAGCTGGAATATTTATGAACAATCCTTGCCATCACCAAACTGCTCAGGCAGTCTGTATTGGAGTCTTCACTGCTGTTACTGCAACCCGAAAGAGAAACTTTCCGTGGTTGAGGATCAGAGTTTATTGGAATCAAGAGCACCGGGGTCCATTGATGATAATCTGATTGCCATCAGGGAAACTGACAGCCTTTGTTTAAACCTGCTGATTAAACCCAATGCATAGGAAATTAATTATGAATTATTGCATCAACCCTAGAAGATATTCAACTTTGCCTCTCTGGATTTGGATCCAAGAATGAGGAGAATGTTCAAATATTTATGTTGATCATCTCTCATCATGTTTCTTACTTTGTTGGCGGGGGCTGCCTTAAAAATTTGCATCCCACAGAAGTTCAGTCACCCTTTCCCTCTATTCCCCAAACATAACAAAATGATTATCGTCACTTCCTGCTTCCATAATTTTAATAACAAAAGAGCTATCTCCCTTTAAGCCTCCTCTGTTTCATCCAAAATAAAATGAGAAGACAGAACTGACCAAATGGCGCAAGAGAAATCCCTTTATACCTGCAGATGCTTCTTCAGTCCGAGCATCGGAGGTCAAGGTAGAGATTGGGGGGGGGGGGGAGAGAATTCCCCTCCCTAGTTCCTATTCTGGTTCACATAATTCACACTTCTTGAAACAATGCACAGCAAGACTTCAAAAGTCATGACCTCTCTGAATTATGCAAGACAACTATCTGACCAAAACATGGGTACAAAACCATGTTTATTGGGGGGAAACACACATTTTGGTGAAAACAACATTTAAAAAATGCATCACAGTAGGGGCAATTACTTGCAAAAAATGCAATTATTCAAGGAAACTGTGTGGAAGAAGCATATATTAGAAGAAACAGGAAGCCTGGATATGTGTACAAACTTTCATGCAGAGTTTTTTATCTGAAAAATGCAAACTGATCCAGAAATGGGGCAAACTGAACTCAATAGAAAGTGAAGTTGACAGATCTGTCCATCGCTACTTATAACTCATTACCACTGCTGAGAGCCATTTTGCGGATCACACAGAGGCAAACATGGATTTGTCAGTAGGTGTGCTCTCAAATGCAGATGGAGTCAGTTATGGCTCCTTGACGACTATATGCACATGACACATGGGGTTACCACATTGCACATCATACTCTTAAGCATTTACATGCCAGGAACTTCCAGAGCTAGAACCAATAACTTGTGGCTCTGTGTGTAGGTTCCCCCAGATGGGGAAGTAAGATGCAGTTAAGATGCAGTCTTATTAAGATTGTGATTTTTAGCAGGTTTTTAGCAGTGCATCGTAATACAGATGGAAGGAGACGTGAAAGAAGAAACTGACATTTGTGGGGAACACCACATGCAACGGTGCTCTGCAAAATTCAGTTCTAAAAAGTGGTACAACAGAGAATTCCTAAGGCATCAGTGGTTCCACTTCAGGACCGGGTAATTCAGAACTCCAAATTTCAGGAGGAAATTTTCAGAGAATGTTGGCCGTATCTCTCCTTCTGGCTATGAGCTTGAAGGATCTGTGCCCAGTCCTGAGGTCAGCCAAACGACCAAGCTGAAGAAAGCTCCTGAACCCAGAAGAGTAAAAGCAATTCCCAGTAAATCAGTGTTTGCCTCAAACACTACAAATGCCATGATGCAGTGCAATCTCACACAAATACTCATTTTTTGGCAAATATTTTTTACTGAGTTTTACATTGCAAATTTAACATCATCACATTAAACATCATCATTTAGGATTCCCTGAATATTTCAACTCCCCTACGCCCTTACATGGTTACCATTATCAATCTTTTTTTCAACTGCTTCCCTTATTTTCTCTATTTTTTAAAGTAACTTCATATTGTTTTCCAAACTTTGAAATTTCCTTACTAAATCCATTTTTCTTATCTGTTTTAAACACATCATTTAATTGATGGTATTGCAACCAGTCTGTTACTAACTGTATTTTGTCCTCAAAACTTTTCAATTTCAATTGTTCTACCTGTACTTCCATGTTCTACTTCCAACCTGTATAGGTTGCCCATTCACTTTTTGCATTAGTCTTTTTCAAGGATATCACTTCCAATGTGGAAAACCATCTCACACAAATACTAATGCAATGTAGCAACTACATCATATAGCATGATGCAGAAGATCAATTGTCATATGTGGTTGTCAGGTATCCCAATTCAGCCCTTTTCATTAGTCAAGCTTTCTGCATTTCTGGTTTGGCATCATGTTAGCCAGGTAACAGGCAGGAAAGCTGCCGTATGGACACACCTCAAGCTACCAAATGAAACTGAGCTTGTAAATAATGTAGGCTCACACACTATCAGGATCTCAGGAGGACTTATTGTCAGTACATTCTTAGAAACTTCCCTGCACCCCCCCCCCATCCCCAAAAGACTGAATGCACAAATAAGAGAAAAACTAGACTCAACTTTAAACCAAAATTCAGGAAAGGATACAACGAGAAAGGAATCTCTGAGTTCCATTAATCACGAGCAGTGTCCCGGCACAGCCAAAGAGAGTTAAAGATTTATCTCCCAACTGCCTGACTTGGCTCTTTTCCCTGAATATTTGGCAGTGAGGGCGGCGGAGAATCAGCGGCTGGTGGAAACCCAGGACATGCTTAGAATGTCCTTTCAGGTCTGGAGATGTATCAGAGAAACATGTTCTCCATTTTATCTTTTGGGGTGGACTGAATCAATCCCGAAATCATGCAGAAAGCACCTGAAGACTCATGAAGTATATCTCAGACAATGCTTAAGAGATATCCAGTGGCTTGGGTCTTATCTCCAGGGACGGCTACAGAAAGTAGCATTGGATGAGTGTTTCTCTGGCCACTGGCTCTTGAGCTATGGGGCATTGCAGAACACTTTATGGTCTCCAAGGCTGTTTAGCATCTACATGAAGCTGTCAGGAGTGATCACTAGGAGTTTTGAAGTGAGGTGTCATCTTCCATGTGACAACCCTTTAGATATCTGAAGATGGTTATCATACCACCTCTCAGTCTCCTCTTTTCCAGGCTAAACATGCCCAGCTCCTTCAACTGCTCCTGATCAGGCTTGGTTTCCAGGCCCTTGATCATATTTGTCACCCTCCTCTGCACACCTTCCAGCTTGTCAACATCCTTCTTAAATTGTGGCACCCAGAACTGGACACAGTAGTCTAGGTGTGGTCTGACAAAGGCAGAATAGAGTGGTGCTATTACTTCCCTTGATCTGGACACTAGACCTGTTAAATTGTCGGAGCTCATAAATGGAATAATCCCATGAAAGCATGATTTCTTTGGGCTTTCAAATTTCAGCAGCACCCTGTGCAACACCAAAACTCGGTGTGTGCGTGCACGCACATCATCTCTCTCCTTCCATTCACTGTTGTGGCACCCCCTTGGCTTGGCATGACGAGAACCTGCTCGCCATCCGTAAATAATCAGTCTCACACCAAGATGGGTTGCAGAAATCTGGCCGCAGCTCTCTCTAGAAGCTGCTGCAGCCCCAACCTTTATTGTGTGCCAAAGAAAAGATACAAATTCAAGGAGAGAGCTTTGCCTCAGTCAGCAGATAAAAGACAATACAATACATTAGTCTCATGTTCTCACACCAGACCACGCAGTTGATCATGCTATGCTACGTGAACCAATCATCGGATGGCATGAGCTGTCCACGCGCTGCTCATGCTTCCAAGCAATGCTTTCTGCTATGAAATCACCTTGCAATAATAAACTTTTGCCCATGCTCTTATGGACAAATGACCATATTCCCACATTGGCACCCAGTGAGGGCGAACCAGTTGCATTCCCCCACATCTGCCGGTGCACCAAGGACCATCCAGTTTTGGTTTTTGTATGCTACTAGCAGGCTGGAGAGCAAGGGCAAGGTGAGAAAGATTTCCCCCTCTTCTCCTCTCGTGGCTGGAGTGTTGCTGCTACAGCCACCGGCCTGATGACTGGGGCTTGAAAAGGGAAGAGGAGACATTTCAGAGAGTGGTGGGCTGTTTGGGTTGGCGTTAGGGCAGTGCGAGAGAGATTCAGGGTCGCCAAGTCACTCTTTCTGTCGGTGCCAGGACTGCTCCTTGCAAAAGAGAACATTCTTCCTCTCTCCTCTCCCAGCCACCATGGACTCTGTAAATCCCTTCTTGGGGGGCCCTTAACCTTCTGGAGCAGATTTGATCATAATATGGACGTGTGGGAAGAGGAGGACGAGATCAGTCCTGTTGCACCAGCAGCAATCTTTGCTCAAATAATAATAATAATAAGATGACTCAGATACATAAACTGAGGTATTTCAGTGGGGGCTGTGGGGGTTCAGATTGGGAATAGCTCAGTTAATTTCCAGTCCAATCTATCGTGAGCTGAAGGGAGCTGGTCCATCTCTAGTGGAAACAGCTGCACAAATTGACCCTTAGTGCTCTGCACTGTTGCTGCCTGGTTTTTTAAAGAAGATCTAATGGGGCACAGAACCACCAAGAGTAAGGCTGTTTTAATCAATTAATCGGTTAGACACGTTGGCTTAAAAACTTCCAATTCACTAAAAAAAGACTGGGCAGCAGGTTTGATTTTTTTTTCAAAAAAGAAATGATGGGATTGCTTTTGAACACAAGCCCTTATAAAAACTACAGGTAGAAATCCCTTTTTAAAAAGAGGCGTCTCCTCGCCCCAGTCGTTTCTTGCACACAGGGAGGGGAAAACCTCTTTTGAAATGATGCCTGTTGAAAACAAAAGGAAGCCTGCTTTTTTCCCCTTTGGAACTATTGTTTTTGCAATTAAATATGCACATTTAACTGATTGATTAACCAGCTAAAAAACTCACATGATTAATTGACTGAGATTTCTTTAATTGGGTACAGCCCTAACCACGAGAGAAACTAATAACCTGATTGCTTCCCAATCAAGTTTTCTCCCTGTTTCTCTTCTCTGTTTCTCTCTGCCGGCTGCTCTTCGTCAGAGCTCTTGTGATGGTCCACCCAGAGCAGGTAGGTAGACCAGTACTTTTCATCTCTCTCAGAAAACGATGGTCTTTCTCCAGAGACTTGAAAGCGGTTTGAGGAGGGCATCACTTCCTATGGCGTCTCTGTAGAAGTTTCTTTCAACCTGCTGCCACCTCTGGTCAAAAGGGTCACGCAGGTTTCTTCAAAGCTATTCAAAGCCTCCCCCCCCCAAAAAAAAAACTTGTTGGACCACAAGAAAAATTGCAGGGGACATTCATACCAGCAGCAGCACTCCTCTTTCAGGCTGTCTCAAGGTCCCTGGAAAAGCCGCCATCTGCCTCTTGCCTGTGACTCATAGGTATTGGATAAGGCAAACTTATTTCAAGTGAGTGGAAAGAGGCAAGAATGTGCATAGGTTTTCGACAAGACTCCTACACACACACACACACACACACACACACACACACACACAGCTGTTAGCAGATGAACTTCCCACCTTTCCCCAGATGGATCGAGCACACCGGTTTGTTCCCTTCTGATTTACAGCCCTAACCTACTCCCTTTTCCTTCCTGAGGTTTGGCTTTATTGATAGCTTATGTAATAACAACCAGCAGAAAATACAGCTCATGCCGTCTCCCAAAAAGTTTGGCTTCTCTCTGGATCCCCCATCTGGACGAGCTCTGTGCCGTATCATCCTCGTCCCCCTCCTGCCCTTGGAAGCAGCTGCAGGACTCCTTGGCTAGATCCATGTGGAAGCCACAAAGCGGACAGGAGAGGGAAGCCCCGCTAATCCAATGTGGTGTCTTAATTGAGCCTATCAAGATCCATCTGCTGGCGTGAGCTGATGCCCAGCCACTTGTACAGCCTCTCCATCTATCTCATTGGTGCTCTGTGGGATGGATGACATTGATTATGTTCCTGCTTGTCAGAGGTTTATCTGCCTCCACCAGCTGATTCCTCCTCCACCACCCTAGTGGTCTGTCAGCATTAACTGGTGCAGTTCCTAATTCCACATCTTCCCACACCGTGTCCTGAGCTTTATCACACACCACATCAAGATGCCCATTATTATGAGGGGTGGGATGGGGTGAGGAATGAAAGTGGGTGGGGCCTTCCGGTCCATGGGCAAATGAAGTCTGCGGTCAGGAGCAGGTAGGCAATAAATCACACGGCATCAGTGAAATTAACTATTCATTCAAGGAAACTAGGTTGATTCAGGAGGCCTAGTGAGCACAGCAACTCATCCTGGTAGATCTTGCCTCTCTGAAGTCCCCTCTTCTCTTGGGTCCTTCCCAAGCAATGTGAGACTATGCCACTGTGCCTGCCTTTGCTCTTCTCTCTTCATACCTCTTCTGGTTCTGGAAAACCAGCAGGAAGTGGAGATACTCTTGCTTCTTTAGCATCCTGACTCATCTCTGCTTCTTTGCCTCCCTCATTTTGTTTCTGGACCTCTCTCTGCCACAGACTCTCCCTGCTCCCTCTTCTGTTTAGCCTGGAGAAGAGGAGGTTAAGGGGTGATATGATAGCCATGTTCAAATATATAAAAGGATGTCACATAGAGGAGGGAGAAAGGTTGTTTTCTGCTGCTCCAGAGAAGCGGACACGGAGCAATGGTTCCAAACTACAAGAAAGAAGATTCCACCTAAACATTAGGAAGAACTTCCTGACAGTAAGAGCTGTTCGACAGTGGAATTTGCTGCCAAGGAGTGTGGTGGAGTCTCCTTCTTTGGAGG